>NC_137832.1:24821063-24943563 GCF_963921795.1 Nannobrachium achirus | reverse complement strand
GTGCGTGCGTGCGCTTGTGTGTGTGTGCATGCACGCGTGCGTCCGTTTGTGTTTGTTTGTGGGTATAGGTCTGCCCGCCACAGTGTTGCTGGTGATTGCAGTGCTGACCCCTCTCTCCCACCTCCTCAAGTCAAACTATTGGCCGTCTGCCCTAACAACAACACCCTGAAATTGAGGAAAGGAAATAAAAAAGTAAATAGTACGCATCCACATTCCAGGCGTGTTGCATAGAATAATGGAAGAGGGAAGGGAAAGGGGGATTGATGAAGAGAGGAAAGGAGGGGTGGAAAGGGGAGGATGAGGAGTGGTGGGGAGGGGGAAGGGGAAGGGAGAAGCGGGAGACGAGGAGGAGAGGAAAGGAGTTTCGGGAGAGAACAGAGGAGGGGACGCCAGGGGTGACGCACCAAATTCTGGGCCCTGGGTACAAGGATTCACTTAAATTATTTTGTGCTTTAACTATTGAAAAATTGCAGATCTACAAGCTCACTGCGAGCTTGTAGATCTGCTATTTTTGAAAAATCTTGAAAATTTGTGCAAGTCTTTGAATATTTCAAATCCGTCTAAGGTTTTTTTTTGAAAAATCTATGTTTCTATGACAGTGGTGCTCAAACCTTTTCATGTGAAGGACCCCCAAAATGATATGTATTTGGTCACGGAACCCCATCTCAAAATATTTTGTTCCAGTGACCCCCCAGAAGCAAAATTTGAGTTACAAATGTTCCCTTAAAAAATACATATATTCAAAGATTTGCACACATTTTCATGACTTAAAAAAATAGCAGATCTACAAGCTCGCAGCGCGGCACTCGGTGCCGCGCTGTGAGCTTGTATATCTGCTCTTATTCAATAGCCAAAGTATAAACTAATTAAAGCCCCTCCACCTTGGGCCCTGGTATCTCAGTCTCACTTTTCCCCCCCTTGTGATGCCCCTGCATGGGGGACGTTGACAGACAGGATGTGTGCTATTTCAGCCAGTGGAGGTTTTTGGACTGGCGGTTGCCATTGCCTGGCTACTGTGTCCTCATTGTTCTAGCGTTACTGACATCACTGTGACTTTTTAGTCACGTGACGCTGACCCGGCCGACCCTGATGACTTCCTTCGCAGGAAGTGATGCAACTGATGGCCCCGATTCAGCTGGGGTGGGTTGGATGATGTATTGCCTTGTTCTGGGGCCAAATTAGGCAAGATGTGTGCTTGCCGTGGGAAAGGCGTAGCTTTCCTTCTCCCTGTAACGTTACAAAGCACTCCAAAAGGGAGTGCTTGAACTGCACAGCTAGCTTTAGTGTGTGTTGTGTGCATGCTGACTTTTTGTCACAGATGAGACTGCTGATGAAACTTTGCTTTCTGCTCTGATATTATGCCTGAATGATTATGCCTGAACACGTACAGTAAGCGTGCGCTTACAACACCCACAGACACCAATACAATATAACACACACACACCCTGCTCTGTCTAGCTGCCCTCTCTCATTCTGAGCCTGGCAGCAGATTAAGGCTTTGTTCTAAATCAGAGGATCATAGAAAATCTCGTCATTACATCTTGTTACCAGGACAACAGCACCTTGATCCTTCTGTGAACGAACCTACAGAGCTAAAAAACTTCAGTCAACTGAATGCTGATGACTACAGGACTATTGGTGTAAGGGGAGTGGCTGGGAATGGGGACAAGCCGATACTGGGATCAATACAGATCAATACAGTATCCAAAACCAATGTTTAATTTGTCATTTAGAGGTATCAAAAAGTCCTTCAATTGTCACTTTAGAAATGTTCAGATATACCTCTATACACATATACTTTATCTTGGTTTATTTACAGTTGAGTGAGAAAACAATGTTGCACATTAAGTTAATCATCTGGGGAGTGGGGACCCCACAAAATAATTGAAAACCACTGCTCTAGAACTCTAGATATGCGAGCAACGGTAGCTCGCTTGTCAAACTCACTCGACCACTGTTTTTGTTCGTGGGTCGAGCCGGTCAATTTCCATTATTTAGTTGTGATAGCTTACGGAGTCTTTTACACAGAGAGAAGTTTCACTTGATCCTTTTATTTATTTATTGATCTTGCCGTTCTCAGTTTGTTGTCTCTAAGTCCCTGTGCGGTACAAGTGTTTGCACACAGCATGCCCAAAACAATGGTCCACGTGGTTACGCTACCCTCAACATCGCGTCGCCCATCTCTTCGAAACTGGTAATAGACAAAGCCTTTACTTACCTCCCCCCTTTCCACTGTAAATATATTTTATTTCTTCTATTTTATTTTTCTGTTGTTCTTTCTTTTTGCTATTGGTGATCCTCTGCATAGTACTGTGTTCTATCTGTCTGTCATTCAATGTTATATGAGAATGGTTTCTGTATGTAAATAAGCCGAAAGGCTTTCTTGGATTTCCTTTTAGTTGACCTTGTACCAGTACTGTCATGAAACTGTACCTTTTCCTATGCAAACTTCTAATAAAGTCTTCAATCAATCAATTTATCAATCAATCTTATACTAGACACCTTTGTGGCGTACAGGTATGTATAGCTCAGCCAATTTGTGTGTACTAACCATGCAAACAAAGACTTGGTTACAAGCTCATGGGTGTAAATTTGGCTCATGATCTGTGCCACGTTATCACTCTATTTTGTGAGCATCACTGATGTGTTGATAATAAACCAGAAATAGACTATATTTTAGTGTGATGAGGCTGTTATAACTGTGAAGAGCTGTGACACATGCCCTTGTTTTTTTGCTTTCATGTAGTGTGAGAAAGAAGGCTGTGATATGAGTTAGCATACAAATGAGTTATGAATAATTGTCTGGCTGTTATGCAATGTGGTGCACAAGCCCATGCACCCAAGTTATATAATTCATGACACTTGTAGACCATACAGTATAAAAGCAAGCTTCCAATCCCCATTTGGTCTAATTAAAAAACTATCACTCTTTTCACAAAGAGAACTCCTGAGGATATGCCATAATTATGTATTAATAGTATGATTACCAACGAAATAAAGCTTTTTACACAGATAAGAGCTGCTAAATTTAAATAATTAAACACCCACCCTGGAAAAAGGAATTTGTATAATGTCATGATTATGATCTTCAGGTCAGTTGAGATTGTGTGAACACGCAAGGTCTCTCCCAATGAGATAAATACAGGAGCTACATTTTCATTAAGATGTCATACAGAGACAGATTCAGGATTGCGTAGGAGCTTTTACTGTTTATAAAGAGACAGATTTAGGCAGCGACGGCTCCAGAGAATTGTTACTGGGGGGGCTGGCTTTTTTAGAGCGGGGCTAATGAATTTTGGCAACAAACTATAATGAATAATACTGCAGTAGATTAGAGATTATCATGATTGATTATGTGTGACGTTATAGAGTAGATAATGTATTCATTATATTAATATCTAGGTCTTTATGATGATACTAATACTTGATAGTTAGGTCTTCAGTAGGCCTCAGTAACTATTGTTTTGGTAAAGCCTATCTTGTTATGGTACAGCTCGTTCCAGAGGCCTTGAAGCCACACAGTATAACTCTAGTGTCTGACCATTCTTCTTGGCAGAACTATTTTACCACTGCCCAGAGTGTTAATTGTACTTCTGTACCACTTCCATGATATCATGTTACATAAAACTTAGGGATGGGCCGAAAGCAAAATTCTTGGCCGAAACCGAATACCGAATACTGGAAACATTCCACCGAATACCGAATACCGAATCGCCGAATAATACATGTATATAATTTATTTTGTATAATAAATGTTTGTACCATTGCTGTACCTTTGTTGTAAAGCTACCTGATTATGGCAAACCCTAACTTAAATAATAATCACCATATGGTTCCATAAAACATTTATTTCTCACTTTTGAATGCACACATAACAAAATAAAATATTTTCTCTTTGCAATGTTAGCATAAAACAAAGTCAAAATAGTGCAACTATTTCTGTAGTATCCTACAGAGATAAAAGTGCATCAGAACAAGGTGCTTAAAACTGCAGAATGATCTAGGCCTACAACAAAATATTATTGTAAACACAAGGGCTGTAACAGCCAGGCCTTCAACAACAAATGCACATACTGTATGTTGCAAAATGATCTAGGGCCCAGGGGTCCTCAAATACAAATCTTGAAGGTCCAGAAATATTTTTTTGAAACAGGTCCAGGTCCGAAAAAAAGGCGAAGGCGAAATAAGGCGGATACATTTATACAGTATGTACTGTATGTATGTATGTTTATTATAATCATTAGAATTGTTTATTTTAATTATTATTATTATTATTTGGAACTTTGGAAATCTCAGTTGGAACTGTTACCCCTGCTACCTGATGCTGGATAAGCGGTTGAAGATGGATGGATGGATGAATGGATAATTATTTATGCATGTAGAGTAGGCTACATTATTTACATTTATTGTGTAGCAATAAAACACTGGCTTATAGTTTAATTATTGGAAACTAAAGAGCATAAATGCAATATTAGGCTTGTCGTTCAGAATGGAAAATAAAGTGGAACTTAGCGTGAGGGGGAGAGGATTACTTGACATTCAGTTAGTTGACACGTACTGCACAAGCCAGACTGACTGTGCTGATTGACTATGTCAAATGACCAGTCAAATCAGGGTCAACGAGTCATAGTTATTAACCTAACACAGCCTAGGATAGCTGGCAATAATATGCGACGACACATCACATTGTTAAAGACGCATGATCACGCATCGCGAGTTTCGCGACCATTTCTCGTCTAATGCAAGCAGTTGGAGCCTTACATCGTGGATATTAATGTGTTGCTGTTGTCCTCTCCAATTGAACAGCCAAAGGTAGAAGATCTCTAAGTTATTAATCCAGTGGGAGCAATGGTTTCCAAGAGGTTTTAGCAACTTTTTAAGGCAGCGAGCGGCATGAGTGTGTGGAGAGGAGAGGAGAGGGGAGGGGGGGAGCAGCATGGAGAGCAGACTGCGTCGGAGACTCGGAGGGAAGGAAAACCTTTGATCTACAAGCCCACAGCACGTTGCACCCGCGACGCTTTGTGGGCTTGCAAATTGGCGTAGGGGTGTGTCTTGTGAGCCTGTGTATGTGTTTGAGCGAATGAGCACAATCAGCACATACACACCCACGCACACACATCACACACAGTCAGTCCGATCGTCAGATACAACTGTGCGGAGATTTCTCAGAAATGTGCCGCGGTCCGGACATGGACTGCGGTCCGCCTATTGAGGACCCCTGACCCTGTCCTTCACACTATTCGGTGCTCAACTATTCGGTTTTAAAAGCTATCCAGCCGAAAACCGAAAATGCATTTTTAGCCATTTTCGGCCGAAAATTTTCGGTGCCGAATATTCGGCCTCATCCCTAATAAAACTTGACCACACCACCACCTAATATAATTGTCTTGTCTCCTCATTTTCTCATGATTATTGATTGATCTGAATTCCACCACAATACTAATACGACAAACGTGATTCTCTCGCTTTAAGGGTATTGATAACTGAACAGACCAAATCATTTTAAGATGCCAGCTCCAAATGTGTGGACTGTTCTCTCGCTTAGGGTATTGATAACTGAACAGACCAGATCATTGGCAGATGCCAGCTCCAAATCTGTGGACTAATGGTGGTGATCGGATAGGGTTTTTGTGAGGCTGAAGACGCTTTCCAGCATAGTGACATGCAGAACAAACTGTCCATATAGTATGGTTTACATAGAAGTCAGTCAGTTGTCTTTCACATATTCCTATATACTGTATTTCATTTATTTATTCCAGAAATATTTTTCATCACATTTGGGTTTGTGGGGAGGGGGGGGCTTGGCTAGTCCTTCACCCCCCCCCCCCCCCTATAGAGATCTTTAACTCTTGAGAGAGTGCATTGAACCATTAGGGTCCATTTGGTTTCATTTTATGTTCTCAGTTAAATGATTGTTTAACATCTGCATTACTTAATTTACAAGAAGTCTGCACAATTACAGAATGTACATTTTTATTTTGGTAATAAGTTATCTCTCCTATGGCACCACTGCACATCAAAACAGCATGGAATTGTGGGCAAAATATTATCCAATGATAACAAAATATTCTAGGCTTTGGGTCTGGAGGCTATATCTCATCAAATGGTGGTCCGTGGCTCAAATGCAGAATAAATAATGGACCTTGATATGAAAATGTTCGAAAAACACTGTCATAAAGAGGCAGATTCAGGACAGCTTGTGTTGTGGGTGTCTTTGTTTGTCTGACAGTCTAGGGTGAAGGTTCTGGTGCTCCTGTCCTTGAGGATTTAACATTGATTTTGTGTGGTAGGGCCACTCGCCTGTGAATTGCTTCCACTTTGCCTGCTTCTTTCTCAGGTTCACACAGTTACAGTATGTTGTGACGGGGAAGGGAAGGTTTGCAGTCTGAGCTCGGTCTGTGGCAAAGTGTACAGACATGCTTTTGCCATTACACCATCTGGCAGTGGCTCAGGGGTAGAGAAACCGTCATTAGAACACGGAGGGTCCCCGAAGGGTTCCCAGTTTGATTCTGGTCTCCCCCAGAGTTAGTGTCAAAGAGTCTTTGAGCAAGACTCTGAACCCCTAGTTGCTCCCAGGGGCATAGTTCTGCCGATTTAAAATTACTCCAATACGGAACTAAAACCTCCTATGATTGGCCGCTAGTTGCGCTGTTTTCCCCCCCGGCCGATCGCAAAAAGAATTGTCCTCCATTGGATCCCATTCATTTTCCCCTTTCGTTTACTAACCTTAATTAACATGTTCATGAATACTGTATGGTTCCTATCGCTAGTTAAAAAATGCCTTTCAATCACCATCATATTCGTTTTGTCGAAATGTGGTCCAATTTATTTTAAAATAAATGATAAAGTTGCGGGGGGACGTGGCCAACTAAACTGATACCAGAAGGCTGTGTTCTTCTTCGTGTGCTGTATTTCGGGAGGCTCCGACCACATTCTCCCATGTATCCCTGAGGTTGCACGTGACCGTTGGCAGCCAATAGCATCTCTGATGCCTTTACAATTCTATATGGCGACAAACATTCCAAGGGGAAGAAAAGGGCCATTTGCGCTGCATAGAAACCAATGGCTTCGCATCGCCATATTTTTCTACAGTCTATGGTTGCTCCCGGTGAGCAGGTTGGTGCCTTGCATGGTTTCCTCCGCTATGTGTGTGTGTGAATGGGTGAATAATGCACAATCTATGTAAAACAAGGCGCTATATAAATGCCATTTACATATTGGGACCAGGAAATAGTTAGTGAGTTGTTGTGTTAAGTAAAAATGTACAAAATAACATTATTTTGAAGGAACACCTCAATAAAGGCCCACTGGGCAAGATAAAAAAAATATCTGTCTCCATTGTTGTAATGGATGAGACTGGACAGATATTTTTTATCTGTTGCAGATGCAAAAATATCTGTGTCCATTCAAGTGGATGGTAGTCAGTCTCATCCACTTCAATGGAGACAGATATTTTCTGTATCTGGCCCAGTGGGAATGGGCCTTAACTGTGGCAATATCTTGCGGTTGATTATTGGTACTTTTAGAAGATATTTGTACACAAGACATTTTTGAGAAATTATGACTAGTAGATTTATGTATAGTGGAAATGAAAGCATAGGTAGAGCCATTTGTTGTTCATTTCTCACTTTGTATCACTTTACTGTAATGAAGCATTAAAGACAAGGAAAGGTATACAATTAACCAAGTTCTGGAAAACAACAAAACTAATATATACGTCTTCTGATGTGTAGCTGAAGTAAAGCTCATTTGGATGAAAAGTTCAGCTGTTGTTCTTTTTCTTTCTCTTCTGCACTGTAACTGTATTTGTTATTTTTTACTTCTTTAATGTTATGCATCCTAATGTAATGTCATTATATAATTGTGTTTCCTTTGCTTGATGTTCTGTGTAAAGCACATTGAATTTCCTTGTTGTTGAAATGTGCTATGCATATTAAACTGCCGTGCCTTGCCTACTAATCAAATATGACCAGATGTATTATTTATTGAGCACTGGGTCAGACATGAAAAATAGCAGATCCACAAGCTCACAAACGTGTTGCAGTGTTCAAAAGGATTTTAAAAACTGATGGCAGTGTGAGCCGAGCTTCATTCAAAATCTGGATAAACTATGTAATTCAGTGGGCAAACATACAACAAACAAATGGAAGGAGCGCAATCAGCGTAGGGTTTTGGAGAGGCTGACCACGGTTAATAAGAGATTGAACTACTCATAGCCTCTGGGTTTGTTTCCTCACAGTTCATAGTCTACAATGAGCCATGCAGCTCAACTATGCACACCTCTAGGTGCCTTGTGGCAGTTGTAAGAAGGAGGTGTTGATAATTGATATGCAGGCAGTGCTTTTCGCCAGGCACTGTCAACAAAGGAAGAGATAAGGGCGGCAAGTTAATTTGTATAGCACATTTCAACAACGATGCAATTCAAAGTGTTTCACACAGAACATTAAGCATTGAAACATTATGACACAAAACATTAACATTAAGTGCAAAAGGGAAACGGATGCTAAAATGTTTTTATTAAAAGAATAATCCTGACTATTGCTCCTTTAAATTAAAACGGAAAAAACTAACTAAACCTATGCTTGCTTTTTAAACCTCTAACGTAGCCAACACCAAATAAGAATGAACAACTGAACTCTAATCTAACCTGACTACTCTAATTCCAACTAAACCAAAAGTTGGCGTTTACAGAAAGCTGGTGCCTGTACCTCTAATCACCACTACAGGGTTGTATCAAAATCTAATTGAGTCACAACTGCTTAGTAGCCTAGTAACAATCAGTCAATCAACCTATGACTGCTCTGAGGACTCTTCACGTTACATTATCATTCGCGGGTTTAAACAATTTAAAGGGTGCACGAAGATGTGTGTGTTGCCAAGAATCAGACCACACACACAGAGGACCATCTAGGTGGGCAGCGTCTAACACACTGCCAAAGTATACAGCTGGTGACAGCTCTTAAATAGGAGGCCCTCTTCTGTGATTGCTCCAAGGAAGGTAAATTAAGGAAGGGACTCGCCCTGGACGCCGGGCATGTGCCATTGACGCTCATGGGTGGCAATACATTGCAGTGAATGAGAGCTGGCTGGACCACCTTGTGAACAAGCACAACTTCTGAGCAATTGTGACCATCATATAATCGGTACAGGAATATAAAAGTAGACATATCACAGGTTGTTTTATGGCAACTTGTTTTTCAATGTGTTTTTTTCAGGCATCTAATTAGCGGCAGGTATTGTTTCTGGCTCGGTAGTCTAGCGGAATTTGGTTATCAGTGGACAGTTGCGATACTTTGGTATATTCATAAACTAACTGTGTGCTCTTTAGATACCTCTATAAAATTCTACACAAAGTAATACACAGCAGAAAACAATGTGAGACGTGTCTTCTTTTATTTTCCTGGACCGAGTGTTTTATAAAGGCCTCAGTGAGTGATTCAGTAATAGTGATTATATGCTGGATAAGCTGGTCCACCTGGCTCTCATTGACAACAGTGTATTCCATCGAAGTCCTGGCTGCAGTTCGCTACGCATGCAGTTCGACAAATCTGCTGGCTGGAATTGCTGGATAGAGAAAATTACTTTGGTGTTTCTTCCTTAATTTACCTTCCTTGGATTGTTCCAGCCAGGTCTGAAGGTGACAGACAAAGGCAGGACATATGAGCTGGATGAATTAATATCAGTGCATGCCATCACAAAGTCAAATAAGATAGATCCCTTACATAAACACAAATATGTACTGTAAGACAATTCCTTGACAGATTTGGAGCCAGTGTAGAACTGGAGTGATATGATCCACTTTCTAGGTATTAGTAAGGACTTGAATAAAGAGTTGTTGGAGACGAAGGGAAGTGTGTGATTATTGTCATAAGAAGATACCTGCTGGGTGTCTGTACTACGGACTACTGAAAAACAGATTTGGAGTGTTGGAAAGCTAATGAACATCACATGGTAATGATGAGTGGTTAGTTTGGTAATGGTGCTGGCTAGGTGAACTACTAGCTACAGTAGAGCAGTGGTGGTTGTGATGATATCCTTTCTTGCATGCTGATTGTTCTAAGATCAGTGGGAATATCCTGTGAAAGGCTGTCAGGAGCATGGGTAATTATGCTTTGTTTGGATTGTTTGTTACTGTGGTTCGTTCACAACACTAACATTTCTGCATGTAGCAGTAGCACAAACACGCAAACTCCAGTGCTCGTAGACTACAAATCTTTCTCTCTCTCTCTCTCTCTCTCTCTCAAGCACACAGACAAAAAATACTCTCTTACACACAACACAAACACTCCCCTTCACCTGGCCTGCGTGTAGCCCTGTAGGTCTCCACCAAGTGTTGTTGTTGTAAATCTCCTCACTCCAGCTTTTACGCTTTGAAGATGAAGAGAAAGCCCTGCCTGCCCACACGGGGCCACAGAAAGGCCAGCGCCCGGTGTCATAATTGGAAAGAATGCCCAAGAAGAGCAAGTCGGCAATAACAGTGAGCGAGAGAGCGAGGGAGGGAGCTAGAGAGGGGAATGAGACGTTAATTAGGTATTCTTGTCATCCTTTCAATACAGGAAGCTTTCCCTCGAGCCGTTCTCCCCCTCTCGCTCTCTTTTCTTCGGAATGCTTGGAAACAAATCAGTGAATCCCAATTACAAGTGTACCTGATGAATCTTGAGCTAATATGGGCACTGGCGACACCGATACAGGCCCAAGGGGAGGCTCAGGGTGAGATAGGAACAACGTGGCGTCAAACAAGAGGCGCAGCGGCTTGGGGGGGAGCAGGAGGTTTGTGTTCTGAGGTGGGAGAGGAGTTCAGGAAGGCAGAGTCAGTGACGAGACAGCGGGACAATGGGGGTATGATGCAAAAGGAGGAGGAAATGAGGAAGGAGGAGGACACAGAGCAGCGGAAAGCCTTTATCCGAGCATATGGGGAGGGGAGGAGAGGAGGTACTTTACGGTTGTTATGGGGCCAAGCGGCTTGGCATGGCCTGAGGTCGACACACAGAAGGGGTAGAGATCTGACAGGCATATTGATAAGGCTGTATGTGCTGGAAGTGTGTGTGCGTGTGTGCGTGTGCGCGTGTGTGCGCGCATGTGTGCGCGTGTGTGTCCTAAGGTTGTTTGGGTTAGGGTTGTTTATCATTACATCTCATTATTCTTGGTTTTCAATTACTCTATTGCAGGGAAATGAGAAAACAGAAAATAATTGCAATAAAATAATTATATAAATAGCTGTAAACATGGTACTAAAATACAATAATAATGTACTGCACTTAGAGCAAAATGTACTTGTAAGTGCTTTTGTCCTCGATGCAGTAACAATACATAATCGATTAGGCCTCAAGATGTCCATTCCCCTAGATATCCAAGGTAACACGTCTGTCGCCCTCAACTCAATTGCCTGATTAATTTGCGATTAACCTCAATGAACTACAGTATGCAATGGTGTAGCTGACAGGCATATTGATATACGTATACATCATACTGTATATATTGTGTGTGTGTGTGTGTGTGTGTGTGTGTGTGTGTGTGTGTGTGTGTGTGTGTGTGTGTGTGTGTGTGTGTGTGTGTGTGTGTGTGTGTGAGTATTGTGCATATTTATATATAATATAATTTGTGTATGTATTTGTGAAGACACACACACACACACACACACACACACACACACACACACACACACACACACACACACACACACACACACACACACACACACACACACACACATACACACACACACACACTGTGTGTGTGTATGTGTGAGTATTGTGCATATTTATATATAATATAATTTGTGTATGTACAGTATGTGTGAATACACACACGTGTGTGTGTGTGTGTGTGTGTGTGTGTGTGTGTGTGTGTGTGTGTGTGTGTGTGTGTGTGTGTGTGTGTGTGTGTGTGTGTGTGTGTGTGTGTGTGTGTGTGTGTGTGTGTGTGTGTGTGTGTGTGTGTGCGTGCGTGCGTGCGTGCGTGCGTGCGTGCGTGCGTCTGCTCCTCAACTATGTGTGTTCCCAACTTTGTCTTTGCTTATATCGGCCTGTGTGTGCATGTACTATGCTTTTGACTGTGTGGTGTTAGTGTGCGTGTATCCTTTGTGTGTATATATGTGTGCGTCTTCTCAGTATCTCAGTGTGTGCCCCTCCGCTGTATGTATGCACATGTGCTCTCAGCTGGTCTCCTTTTATCTCATGTGTTTATGCCCCCCCCTGCCCCTGGGGGACGTGTGCTGGTCAGAAGGCAAGGCTCTTTGATCTTTCTACTTAGAAAGGCCCTGTCTGTGTGTCTCCCGTCCATGATCCCGGCACGCCCTGGGGGACCCGATCATCTCAATCTCAAAACTCTGCTAATCAGGCCTGCTGGGCTCACCTGGCCTCGTTTGATTGGGTCTCACTTGGAGAAAGGGATCGAGGGGGGGATGAGTGGCAGCGAGGAAATGTTCTCATCTGCGTCAAGTCCTTTACCGGCAGCTGGGATGCAAGCGAATTACGTGCTGTGGACTCAGGCGTGACGATAATAATGATGATGATGATGATGAGAGCAGACTGTATAATAATCGAAGTGGCCATTTACCCAGATGAGCTTTCAACGACCTCCAAACAACAAAAAAGTAAAGAAAAAATAAAATGGCGTGAAGCCAAGGAACTCCTAGCAGTCCTCACAATGTTGTTCCCTCGCAGCCATTTCCTTCATGCCACTCTTGTTACTATACGTTCGTCACAATCTGAGTGTCACTCTTCTTTCACGGTATTGTTGGATCTAGAAGGTTTTGTTTAAGGTTGCTGGGATGGCAGGAAGCTTTGACTGGTTGGCACACAGGAGGTGGGAGGGGACGTTCTTAAAGGTGCCTTCTAAATGATGGATCATCCAGCCTAAATGTAAGCTAGTGCATGCCCTGGGCCCCTGGGCCGTGACACAGCGTCTCTGCAGCTGTCAGGTGAATGAAGGTTGTGCGATAAACCACAACAATTTGACATTTATGCATTTTATTTACTATGAAAAGCTCCACCGTCTGTCTGTCCGTCCATCTGTCACGTCACACTTTTTCCCGTACTCTTATCTCTGCCACCGTTGGCCCTATCGATGCCAAACTTTGCACACACACCCCTTGGATGGCAAATCACAACCTGATTTCTCACATGGCCCTCTTCTAGCGCCACCATCAGTCCGATTTTTGCAAAACACATTTTTGGACACTGCTCCTACAGATTTTCTGGTCCTACATCTGACTGTCTGTTTGTCCCGGGTCAACTTGTACGTACTGTACTGTATGTCTCGCCCCATCCCACACTGGCCAAGCTTTGCGGAACGCCTAATGAAACTAGACTGCACTCTGTCAAGGTGCACTCTGTCAAGGTGCTACGAGTACACAAGGCGCAAGGCCTTGTGTACTCGTGGCCATGTATGGTTTACTTGTGCACCAGCACCCAGCAGAGCCGCCTTGTTATTTATATATCAGTTTGCACTTGTTGTTGGTGACGTAACAAAGACATACATCCCCAGCTGATTACAGTACTCGTGCACTCTGCTTGCGCAAGTAATAAGCATAAACAAACTAGTTCATGTGAACAATGTCAATGAAACTAAGATATTTGATTGTTGAGGCCACTTCCTGCATTTCGTGGTCAGTGCGAGCCTCTCTGTTTACAGAGAGACCACATGACCTATTGTATCATAATGCTAATTTTCGGGGCATGACATACGGTCTTTACGTAAATGTAACCGAGCAAATGTAACCTTGTTACACCCACCTACCTATGCAGGCGTTATAGCCTAAATAAAAAAAAAAGTTTACAAAGGTAATGCTTCTAAAGGTATAACAAATTTCAACAGAAGGTACAGTGTAGCTAGAGTATTCCAAAGTCAAAAGTGGGAGTCAAATGGTGACTCATAGGTTAGCAAAGAGTGCCATCTAGTGCAAAAAAACCTGAAAACACAAAACAAAATGTCAATGGCAGTTAATAGTGACAATATCTCTTCTCTCAAGAGGCGGAGCCTTCTATCGGTGACGCCGTCGCATCCGGTTTACACCCTTCGCTCTCTTCTGTCCCCAAGCTTTGTTCCTCTTTATCCCCATCAGCGTGAGAGTTATAGATTTTAATAACGTCTCCGTTATCGGTGTCACCCTCCTCCTCCTCCTCTCTTGTCCTGACTTCCCCAGAGGAGCCGTCACGGAGGTCCTCCCTGGGGGATCCCTGGCTCAGTCTGCTGACCACGCTGTCCAGGTACTCGGCCAGGCTCTTGAACTTCTGCTGGGCGGGCTGGAAGAAGTGCGGGCTCCGCCTGGAGAGCAGCCGCAGCGCCCGCCAGCCGAACGCAGCGCTCCGCACGTCCTTGTAGGCGTCCTCCACCATGTTGGCCGGGTCGGCCTGCTCCACTGCGTCGGCGAAGAACGCGTCCAGTGACTGCGCCGACTCCACCACGTCCGAGCGGCACGCCTCCACGTTGTCCTGGTCCAGTGAGCACAGTTTGCTCAGCGACTTGTTGCCTGCGAAGATCTTGTCGTACGGCCCTTCGGCCAAGAAGTCCTCCGGAGCCGGCCGCTTCCTGGCAGCGGTGGTGGGCCTCTCTTTCGGCATCGCTCTCTCCTTGACAAAGCTGGGGCTCCCGTCGTTCTTCCAGGCGCTCCAGTTCTCCTCCGTGTCCAGGATGTGTCGGACCATGGTGGCGAAGCGCTCGCCATGGGGCGGGGTCTCCCTCAGCAGGCGGTACACCAGCGCAGTGGTGTCTTGGATCCACGCTGTCTGGTCGGCACCGAGGACGCAGCCGGGACCTTTGAACCTGACCTGTCCCTGGAGGTACTGGAAGAGGATCAGGTACTGAAGGAGGACGTGACGCCGGAAGTTGGCGTCACCGAGCTGGAGGTGCATCAGCTTCTGGCTGGTGAGGAACTTGGCGAAGTAGACGGGGCGCTGCCTCTCGCCGGACGTCTCCTCTGGATCCTCTGGCTTCCTCCTGGAGGCCTGCGTGTCGTCCAGCTTGTGGCCGTCGAACACCGCCAGGATCTCGCCCGAGTGCTTGAGGAAGGTCAGCCACGGGAACTTGTCGTAGCACTGCAGTGGGTTCCGGAAGTAGTCCTGCAGGCTCCAGAACTTCCGGTAGAAGTTGAAGTCGACCGGGATGGAAGACGGCGCAGGCAAATCGTTGTCTTCCCCATCCTCGTCTCTCGCCTCCGTCCCATCTTGCCTTCTTCCTCCTCTGTGGTTCTGTCCGAGTGCGCTGCTCACCTGCTCGGAGCGGTTGAACGCCGTGACGTTGTCCAGGTTGAATTGACCGTGGAGGTTGAGGCCCGACTTCTCATCCAGCGGGAAGAGGCGTGCCAGGAAGATCTGGATCCTCCCGCAGAACACGGTGTTCCGGGACTTGGACAGCCGTCTCAGCAGGTCGTTGCACATCCTCAGCAGGTGGATCCGCCCTGTGTAGAAGGAGGTCGATTTCCACGTGGAAACGTTCTCCTCCACAAAGGAGAAGATCTTCTCGCACTGGTCGAGAGGCAGGCAGTCCAGAACGTCTCCCAGCAGGAGGAAGGGAGTGGTGGCGGAGCAGATTCCCTCCGTGACGGCGTCGATGCTGAGGCTGGTGAGAGACAGATAGTCCTCGCAGCTCGACTTCTGCTCCAGGATCCGATCTCCCAGGACTCCCCTCAGCGCCTGGTCCAGTGTGGTTTTCCTTTCCGTATCATTTCCTGGGATCTGGTTGAAGTCGTTTTTCAAGGGCTCGATGTTCCTTTCCGCCAGAGCGTTCGTGACGGACGCGGTGAGTTTGTTTTTAGCGTCTACGAAATTGAACGCGAGCGGCGGCGACGTACTCCGTCCTGAGGGATCCACGGAGGTCAATACTTCTGATGTCATCTTGTCACATCACGGATTGATTCCACTAAAGAACCTGTGGAGCGCGGCCGTGAAAACTGGGATGAAACACGAGCTGCGAAAGTGTATATTGGCGTGATGTCAGAGTTGTCCGACCTCACATTGTGATTGGCCGACAGGCAATGTCAATGTTTCCAAATATAGAAATGTAGCCCAACTTGACATCCGCCTCTCTGGACATTCACATGAAGGACCCAAGGCTTGCCTGGATATATTCTTTAATTAACTGTAATAAAGGAAATTCAATTTATTTCCCTGTTTAATTATTGATGTATTATTACTATTACTAGAGATTTGTGCCCGCTTCACCCGTTTTATAGTAAGATATTATGATGTCACGTGAAACTTGAATCATGGAGATTGGCCCATTTATTGTCTGGTTGGGCGAAATGTCATGTGAAGCTCATCAGTCCACCAATCCTTTTTTGGCTATGTGCATAGACGGCCTCTCCCGTGGCCCTTATATAGCCTTGATATTTTACATCATCCTTTGCCACTCTCTGATTGGCTTCCGTGATTGGCTTTGGGCTGGACCTTCTGACGTGCGTGATCCTTTGCTAAGCGTATATTCTCAGGTTTTCTTGATCAGCGCTGGCGCACCGCTTTTCTTTTCTGGGACATCTGTTGCTGTTGATGTTGTTTCCTAGAACATTTCTGGAGCTCTTTTTACCTTTCTCTTTCTTTTCCCGCTGACTGTTTGCCCTTCTCTGATTGGCTACGGGCATAGACGACTACAGGACCCTGTTATTTATATCAGGTCGCACTTGTTGATGGCGACGTCGCCAATAATGCTGGTCCCTCATTGGCTGTTGATGGTGATGATAGTGTCGTCATCACCCTGTTGATGACGTCACTCTTTTTTTTCAAGGGTTTTCCCATTGGATGACATCACCATGTGTTTTCTCAAGGGTTTTCTCAAGGGTTTTCCCATTGAATGATGTCAGCACAGACACACACGCACGCAGACAGACGTAGATTTTTCCCTAATTTATAGATAGATAAATAACATTTACTTGATACTCCTCAATTACACATTTCAATTCTTATATTTCTGATAACTATACAGATACAGTATGCAGATCATTCCAGAAGGACTACAGTAGGCTATTTTAAAGGATCAGTAGGTTTGCATTCATAGCACCTTAAATGTACTTTTTAATTTGTGTTACTTTCACACTCAAAAATCAAACCTCGGTTCGAAGTGAAGCAGTGAATTTTTATTCTATGTATTCTAGAGCTATTAAATCTGTGTTCTAGATCGATACATTCTGTGTTCTAGGTCTATACTTTCTATGTGTTTTAGTTCTATATTTGTATGAATTCTTAATGAATGAATTTATCTGGAGGGCCAAATTGTCATGTGAAGCTTGACAAATCCTCAACACTGCTTGCACATGACACAGACACGGGACTCCTTGGACAGACTCTACGGGACAGCCACTCCTTGGAAGCGGCTTTCACCGCTTAAAAAAACGGAGCTCAGCCATAAAGGCACTGTTAGGTTCTTCAATTACATGCTTCTTTTCACTCCGACCACTGCTACATTTACAAACATGAAGGTTGTGAGAGAAGCGAATCCATTCCTTTGTCAGAATACTGATACAGCGCAGCTAATCGATGGTCATCTCGCAGCTGCACGCTTTTATAAGAAAGCAAAAGCTGTGTGTAATTATTTGTCTAACACACATTCAGGGCAGCTCTGTGGTAATGTGCCTGCCCATCATCCGCCTTTGTTGAGCGTCTATAAAAGTTCGGGGAAGGGAAGCTGGGCGGGGAGGGTGCAAGTATATAGTCCGACATCTCGTTACTCCGACTACGTGTCTACGTATGCGGTTAGGGTTAGGGATATTGTTAGTATTGTCTCACATTCCGGCAATTTACATTGATCAGCCCAAAACAAACTAATTAGGGTCCTGCTTAACCTTCCCTATCAGACTCACCTCACCACTACTCACCAGTTAAGAGTGGGGTGGCTCAGAGTAGATGACAGAGTACAGCAACGTGCAATGGGCCTGGTGTACAAGATACACTACACCACTAAGATACACATGTACCTGGCAAAGTACTTTATAAACGTTAAGGACGTCCACAATTACAACACCAGAGGCAGCACAACAGATCACGTTCAACCCAAAGTCAACTCAAACAAAGGGTCAAACTCGTTCTTCTGCTATACAACCAAAATGTGGAACGCCCTACCAAAGGCCTTAAAGGAGTGTGGTTCCCTAGCATCCTTTAAAACCGCCCTGAAAAACCACTTATAGGCGGCAGCCATTCGCAACTGGCAATAACAAACCTAGCCCAGCCTCCCCTGACCCCTCTTTGTATTTACCTACTGTATTTATTTTTTGCACTGTTTATTTTATTTTTATTTACTTTCTTTTTTACTATATCTACTGTGTTCTATCCGTCTGTCATTCAATGTTATATGAGATACTTAAATGGTTTCCTGTGTAAATAAGCCAAGTGCTTTCCTAGGATCTCCTTTTAGTTGACCTTGTACCAGTGAACTGTACCGTCATGAAACTGTACCTTTTTCTATGCAAACTTATAATAAAGTCTTCAATCAATCAATCAATCAATCAATCAATTCTTAGTAGTGTGTTGAAACAAAATGGTGGACTGTTTACACGTGACATCGCCAGCTGCTGTAACAGATGTAGAGGAACAGGCTATCCTACCCAGTTCCATTCTCTGCTAGTCAACCTGTAGCGACAGACATTGCCCTCCTCAACCAGCTTCCCACCAACAAAGACAGCTTTTTGTAGGAGCGCCGGGCCCAGCTGGAGGCATCGTGGAGCATTTGATTGAACTCCAATCTCCAGAAAAAGCTGCTACTTTAATCCTCCATTCCAGCTCAACATGTGATCCGCTGTGTGCTCCATTTCTCTGTGTAGTTCCATATGCTCCAGGGAAATTGTAGCCATCATGCAGGTACAATGGACTTTGCATAATCTACATTTCAGAGGACTGATGGCGTGGGGTGCCACAAATTGGATCCCCCATGTTTTGCATATTTCAGGAGGGAACATACAGTATGAAGAGCTATTATACTATTTATACTATGTATGTATGTATGTATGTATGTCTATATAAATATATATACCAGTAAGACGCCTAAGGCCGAACAGCGAGGTCGCGCCATCTGTCTCGGCCATCTGTCTTGGCCATATATGGATTCTGTTGTCTGACATCATACATACAATACCTTTTATGCCCATATATGGAGATCCCTTTTATGTCCATATATGGAGATCCCTGCCCTGAGTATCTGACATCACTGTGATGTCACCTGTGACGTCACAGTGATGTGTCAGGAGAACCACAGTATCAGGCGTTACAGACAGACAGGGATACGGTCAAGCTGTGACGGTTCACATACTAAACTGCGACCTACGGTCGTAATAGTAGATAGATAGATAGATAGATAGATAGATAGATAGAAGGATAGTTATTGATTCAGAAGGATTTGTCTTTAACACTTTGACTGCCAGACCCCCCCGGCCCCCCACCCTGACCAATGCCACCATTAGGTCCCATTCATTCTGCCCCGATTCCAGGGAATATATTGAAAATGATCCGATATTCACATCGGAACAAAAATGGGAGGTTTGGTAAAAGAGGATTTTTTTTTTTACCAAAAAAATTTTGGAGTGATTTCGGTGAGCGGTTTTGGAGATAGGTGCTCGAGAGTGCGCACTGCGCAAACCAGTCAATAACCTCAGAAATCTAGATTCTGAGATATTTGAGTTCAAAGAAAAAAAACTTTAGGAAGCCATAGCGACAAATTGGTAAATGGTAACGGAACACAAGTACCCTTGACAGAAAGAATGTGAAACCAGCTTTCATTCTCTGCAAAAAAAGTTTAAAAAATATTGTACCATCGTCTAGTTTCAAGGGGGCAAAGTGAAAAAGTATGGAATGACTCAGAAGGTGGAAGTTGTCTTACAGTTTGATAGAACTATGCACTGTGAATTCACTGTGTTTTTACCTGGTCTAGAAGGTCAGGAAGACAAAAAGTCAGAAAAGCGATGTCAACCTTTTATTTTATGGCAACATCGAACCCTAACCCTGGTGAGTACCTCACACATCCAGCATGAACATATTTATGTTCAACAATATTTACAAATATAAAAAAAAAAAAAAAAAAAATCACAAATATGACTTCACAAAAGTAAAATAAAATAAATGTGCAGCAAGTAAAGAATAAATAAAAGAATATAAAAGTCAAAATAAAGTACTGTATTCTAAGGCAGGCAGCACAACAATGTCTATTTGTAGTTGGCCACTAGATGGTACGGTTCACCCTGTGTGTGTGTGTGTGTGTGTGTGTGTGTGTGTGTGTGTGTGTGTGTGTGTGTGTGTGTGTGTGTGTGTGTGTGTGTGTGTGTGTGTGTGTGTGTGTGTGTGTGTGTGTGTGTGTGTGCGCACGCGCGCGTGGCGTACGCGTGCGTGCGTGCGTGCGTGTGTGTGTGTGTGTGTGTGTTCGTGTGTGTTCATTGTTCTGGGAAACGAGGAAGAGAAGTCCCAGAAGTTCTTCAGCTCCCATAGAGTGACATTGGTCCAGGAAGCGAACCTTACAGTGACCTGACCTGACTCCTCCGCTATTGCTATCTCCGCCATCATACTGTCCTCTGCGTTGTCATTGGTCTGGTTGCAGATCGTCTCCAGCAGCTCATGGCGTAGCAGGGAATGGGTAGACTGTGGGATCCCATCCTTCCTCCATCCAGTCAGACTCCACGGGCCCTGTATATGATAGAAGAAAAAAAAATACTAAATGATACGTCTGTATACGTCTGAAAACAGCAGATCTACAAGCACACAACGCCTCGCACCGCGAGGCGTTGTGTGCTTGTAGATCGGCTGTTTTCACTAGTCAAAATAATTTCAAATGTATGTATATATACGTGGCCACTGAATTCTATGGGCTCTGCTTTGATACAAATCTACAGCTATGCCAGTCTATTGGCTCTGCTGGCAGAGCCTATAGACTGACATAACTACTGTAGATTTGTAGATCGATTTGATAGGTTATTATGTCACACACACACACACACACACACACACACACACACACACACACACACACACACACACACACACAGATTGTATTACTAAACTATCTATCTAGGTATACACACACGATAAAAAACTAAACTATAAAGAAATGTATTCTTACTGGAAGAAGTTGGTGGAACTTACAGCTACTACAAACCATGGATTGACATCTAGACCTACTGCACATACAGTATGAAACAGAGCTGATACCTTTATGTAGGAAAATAATGCTGCTATTTGTACCCTGTATATATATAAAATGTCACAATGCGACATAGCTCTGTTTGAACAATGCTGTACCCCCTCCAACTGTATATATGTTCCCCATTTTCAACTGTTTTTTTTATTGTATTTGTTATACTTGCTTTGGCAATGTAAACGTATGTTTTCTCATGCCAATAAAGCTCCTTTGAATTGAATTGAATTGTATAATGAAACCAAATGCACCCCTACTAAAACAATAGCAGGTCAGGCTTATTGATTGATTGAAGAATGTATTACAAGCTTGCATTAGAAAGAAGTAGGCTACATATTCATGGCTTATTTCAACAGGAACCACACTTTATGCATCTCAGTGGTGTGTTCTAGACGATCACCCACTATTCGTTTGGCCAGGGCAGACGCTATTGTGCATAATCCCTATCAAATACGCTACTTTGAAAGGTTCAAGAGGGCAGACGCTATTCATATTTTATTTTTCCTCCATCACGGAGGTATAGAGGCCAGCGGCTGGCGGCGCCCTGCCCTGCCCGCGAGGGTGTCACAAGTCGGCCAAGTCCGACAGCAGACCCCGTATACGTGCGTTACCGTTACAGGTAGACCACAGCACTGATCTCATATAACATTGAAAGACAGACGTATAGAACAAAGTGAAACAGAGAACATAAAGTTTGTAACGCTTACCGGGTTCGCAGTGCATCCTACAGGACGCGGGGAGAAACGGCAGCAATCGGTGCTCTGCCTTCTGGCCGCCAGATCCAAAATCGAGGCCGTGGATCCTACCAGCCGAGGCCTTCGATGAACCGATCGCCCGTAGGAGCTCTTCTCGCCGCCAGATCCAAAATCGAGGCAGTGGATGTAGCAGCAGAGGCCCTCGCTAGTCGCTGATGAACCGATCGTGGAAGAGCGCCGGCCACCGCCGTTGACTGCGGGCTTGGTGTCCAGAGTCAGACTGTCCACGGGGCATGGCGCGGGGGGGTGTCGCTCTCCATTCCGACATGTCGCCACTCCGCTGACCCGGCGCGGGGAGAGACCACGGGATGCGGGGCATGATTCGGCTGCCTATCTCTCTAAATAATACTAAATCTAATGATTTTATAACTAAATTCTCTGCTGCTTCTGATTCTCGCTCTTTCTCTCAATATATCTCTCTCTCCCTCTGATTGCTGTGTCCGGTGAAGTCACTGAACTCTTGTTGTGTGTATAATGGGCCTCTAGACCCTTGTTTCTGGGGGGAACCGGCCAACCAGCATGCTTGAATTTGGTCAAATGAGCGTGTGATGTCATGCAGGGGCGTCAATTGGGTATGGCAGGGGTATGCAGCTGCCATACCTTGACAGGGGGAAATAATAAAAATGTACTTTTCATTGTGCCTGTTGCTAAGGTATGGCAACATGACTGGTGTCTTCACCAGACACCAGTCATGTTGCCATACCTTAGCTTGTTCTGAACTGACGCCACTGAATTGTCATGCATGACGACCGTCCCATCGTCCAAAAGGGCTGTATCTTGGTTACCGCATAGATCCAACACTGTACTACTGTAATATGAAAAAAAAGGGTCGGGCGGTATATCCCTCCCTACTTTTTAATTGGCAAGATTGCGCAGGAAGTGGCGGGCGGTATATCCCTCCCGTGGCAGTCAAACTGTTAAGAGTCTGAAATGCTTTTCCACATTCCTTAACACAAACACGTACGCACGCCCACACACACAAATTAATAACTTTCACCGCTCTACATATGCAGATCTAGCTATGTGCCCGCACACACGCACAGTCGCACACACACTCCCAAGAGGGCTTGTGTGCTGTCAGTGAGGCTCTGTATTTCAACTCATTGCATGCTGTGGCTGCATTACGCTGGGAGCAGATCTACTGGGCCGTTGTTGGGCCGTACCATGCTGCACTGGGCCGGGATAACCGTTCCCCAGAGATGGAGGCGAAAGATAAAACACAGAGAGAAGGAGAAAGACAGTCAGACAGCCAGGAGGTATATACTACTGTATGGCAGGGAGCCAGATGAAACATGATAGAAAAAGAAGATAGAAGAATATGCATGTGTATGTGATTATATGCACTGGATAAGCTTGTAGAGAGAGATGAAACACAGAAAAGAAGCAAGACAGAGAATTTGGGAGAGACAAGTATGCTGTAGGAGAGTGTGGCCGGAGCCCTGGCAGATTATTTTGATTTTTTTTATTGCATCTTATTGTGGGCTCGCCTGAAAGGCGAGAACACTATGTTATCTTCATTATTTATTTATTATTATCTATCAAGTTCCGCCCAACAGTACAAAGGCAGGGCCCTTAGCCAATGAGGTGCAATTGGAAATTGGCGGAAAAACATCTGGGATTGGTGTGAGTATTGGTTGAGCTTCACATGACAGTTAGCACACTGCAGAATATAGTCACGTTGGCAACCACACTTGCAATTGAGGCGCCAATGAGCCAAAGAGTAGATCTTTGTGCCTATACATGGTGTTAAATATTTTTTAATTTTAATTATTTCTTTACGAGCGAGCCCACACTGTTTCGTAGGAACAGTATTTCTAGTTTAGTTTTGATCCTTTTGGAGAGTGAACTGAATACAATCTGACAATCAGGTGACACTCCGCTGCCAAAGTCTGTGGGCAGTGCTGCTGTGCAGTGCACATAACCTGCTGTCAGTGCTTCAGTCATAAGCTTTTGTGCACCTGTTTGGGTTAGAAAGGCCTCTTTGAGAGTGCCATGCCTCGTGGTGCTGTCTATTGTTATGATCAAAGTTTGTTGTACTACTGTATAGTCCTCTCTTTCCTGCTGTGCTCTAAACAGCAAAAATATGGACGTACAAACGTAGCTACAAAGCTGGTAGAACGGGTTCAAGTTCAAGATGGCTTTTCTGGTGGTGAGTGTGCAAGCGAAATAGAGAGAAAGAGAAAAGAAAGATGGCAGATGTAACAACAGTCCCTGCGTGCATGTGTGGGAGTGCCTCGTTTCAGCCAAATACAGAGACGATTTGACGCGTCTAATGTGAACAAGTGGCCTCTCAATGATGCTTTCAGTGCATGAGCAACTGATTTTCCTCCACAGGATCAATAATGGTCTGTCGGTCAGTCGGTCTGTCGGTCTATTGCAGAGTTGCAGTAAAAAAAACATTAACTATCAATTTCTTAAATTAGCCTTTAATTATATATCCTGGCCCGCAACCTAATGGCTCGGAAAGAAATTGGCCCACGGCCAAACTTACTTGCCGACTTCTGCTGTAGGATGTCTGCATTGAGCAAAGTAGTTTGATGAGGGTGAAATTAGAAGGAATAGACTAAACTCGTCCACCCAAGACAAAGCTTGAGGAAAAGGAAAAGAAAGATTTACAATAGACAGAGAACTACAGTATAATCTCAGGGGTGTTTTACTTTAGGGACAATGGACAATTTAAAACCGAAGGCATTGCCCGTCTGTGTGTGTGTGTGTGTGTGTGCGTGCGTGCGTGCGTCCATCCTTCCGTGAACAGCTAATCTCCGGCACCATTGACCCGATCAATGTGAAACTGTGCACACGCTCAGAGCAGAACCTCTGCCCCAAATCTCTCCGATCGGAATGTTAGTGTGCCACCCGGAGGCTGATTTTTACAAAACACAATTGTTGGTATATTACTTTTGGAGATTTTGTCCAAACATCAGGCATCCTGAGGTGATTATGACCATCTATTTGCTGTGCCGCGGTCACTTTTAGTCAAGTAGCTGCGGCATCAGTCAGTCCTGTACAAGGAGTGAACACTAAGCATGCATACAAGATAGGGAAGGAATCGTAAAAAAGACATCGAGAGATTGGCGGGTGAGACCTCTGGGTAATGTTGGTGCTAGGCAACGTTATGATATAGAAAGGAGACAAATTATATTGTTGTTGTCGGGTGGAAACCTTGTATGTCCAAAAGCGTTCATTTTGTATTTATCATTTGAAAAATGAACTAGTGCGAGGCGTTGTGTGCTTTTAGATCTGCTGTTTTCACTACTTTTGTGCGACGGCCCTGTATGATGAATCAGGGCTTTGCTTTGCAAGAAAATGTACAAATTTGAAACTTGGAGATACAAGGTTTCTGCCCGACAACGACGATATATTGTAATCGGACTGTGCATGCATGAGAGAGAGATATATGTGGGAGAGAGAAAGAGAGTCTTGCATGCACACAGGAGAGGGGGAAAGACAAGAAGGGCGCAAGGTAGCGTTGCTGACTGGGGGTCTGCGTGATAAATGAGGCGGGCACTGCGTGTGGGGTTCTGCCACTTCATCTTTCTCTGGGCTGACCTTGGTGTTATGAGCTGTAATAAAAACGTGGGCCAAGCACTCCAGAAATTGGTCCACTCGCTGTAATGCTCAGCTGCCTGCTGAAACACTAGCATAGCAGAGGCTTTTATAGATAATCGTATACCCTATACGGGACCATACATTCACTCCTATAAGGAAATGATGCTCTAGGCGGTGATGATGAGCATAAGGAGACTGCCCAGGTTGATGGTGACGATGAGGAGGAGGAAGAAGGACGAGGAGAGATGAGATAGGAATATTGATTTTCATTATGCTAATGTTGGTGGAGGAGCACTAATGCTGGGGTTAGACGAACGCAAATGATATACAATGTTGACGATGATGATAGTAAATCATACTGATTACATTCAGAGTGTTGTCTTTAATTACTCTATATTTGATTATATAGACACTAATGACGGTCACCCTTAGATTTAAGGCTGGAACGTGGATAAGAGACCTTGGTACTGTAAGTCTGGGTTGTCAAACGGTGGCTTATGTGGTCCAAATGCGGCCCGTGGAAATGTCAAATGTGGCTTGCGAGATGATTTGGGGAAAAACAGAAGAAAACAACCATTTATTAGCCTATAAAGATGACTTCAGGCTGTGCTCTTGCTGCTGTCTGTTGTCACACACACACACACACACACACACACACACACACACACACACACACACACACACACACACACACACACACACACACACACACACACACACACACACAGCCTGTTTGTTTAGGAAGAGAGAAGACACCCGAAACATCACCTTGGTGATAATCCGATAAATGTACTGTACTTGTAGCTTGATCCAGCGTGCAGACTTTACATTCTTTTGATCTAATTGGTCTCTCAGTGGTGTACAGTAGGGGCTCAAAGCTCAGTTATGTAAGCTAGGCCACGCACAGCCTTGCAGGAAATTAAAATAATCTAAAACTCTATTCTAAACTTTACTTGCCATCAAAGGGAGGCACGATCTGGTGATGTTTGGGATCTGTAACTAATATTGGACCAATGGCTAGATTGATAGTTTCATCCCAAGCATAGACGGCGCCACCACGGGTGCAGGGATGCACAAGCACCCGGCCATAATTCCCAGCCCCCCGTCGCTGCACAGTCGAAATTTACATTATCATACAGTAGCTCAGCATTGCCTGGCCACAACCAGTTGAGCCAGTTCACTCGTTGGTGGCGCGCTCGATTTGGGTTCTGCCCCCAGTGGCATGGACAAAACCCTGCGCCTATGACTTAAAACATTTATTTATTTAAAAAAGTCTCACTGCTCTCAACACTGCTGCACTCCATCCAGGGCCATCAGTCACAGCCAGCAACTTAAATGTCATCTCTTGGAATAACATGTTCAGCTCTGGGACGGCGAGGGTACAGTGTAAGATCACCCACGTTTAAACACTCTCTGCACAGACCGCTCGCTGAAAGTACGGTATATACTCACTTTTCTTGCCTTCAACCTCTGCTCTCTGTTCTCATTTCACAGTGACATAATCGCACTGCTCTATTCCCTGGCAGAGAAAAACTACCATCATTTCATTTTTGGGGGGCTTAATAACCCTGGAACAACATGTCTCTCTCCCAGGACACCGTGGCTGGTATTATCTTCAGCCATTATTATATTTCTGCCAGGCCTGTCAGCTGGCCTCCGACTCCGGCTGCTTCCCTCTGGGGACGCCTTGGGCAGGTAATGGAGCTGTGCACGGAGGCCCCATCACCACCAGCACCTCCCGACCGGACTAGACGGGGATCTGGCACAGATGAATTAGTCTATTTGTTCGCTCTGACAAATAATCAATTAATTCCGCTGTAGGAATTCTGCCTGATTAAGTAAAAAATAGAGAGGTAGCAGAGTTAGGAGGATTTGATCAGTAGGGGGGGGGGGGGGGGGAGTTGAGTATGGAGGGTAAGAAAAAAAGAGGTTGGAAATACCTGAGATGGGGAGAGGGAGAAAGGGGGGCAAAAGGGGGGTGAATAAAGGCTAAGAGAAAGGGAGAGTGAGAGTCAGAGAGGGGAGATAATAACGGAGGGAGAGGTCATTGTGGCTGATATAAGGTACTATAAAACTGGAGTCTACCAGTTAACTGTTTAAACCTGCAATCCGTAGGGATTTTATACAGGAATATATTGTAAACTGCCATACAGTTAAAATAAGATTGTAGTCATCTTATTTTTAACTGTATGCTAGTTTGCTATTACAGTATATTGTAATTGAGACATTTCAACCCTGGTGTTGGTTAGGACACCCACTATTTAACAAGTAGAACTGCTTGAAGCTCAGAAGTGTGATATCTCCCTGGACCAAGTGCTATTGATTCTTGATCGAGGGGTAGAACATAAAACGTACGTATTGCAGCTTTAAGAACAATTGAACTCAAGTATATTTGTATAGCCCTTCACCGACACGGTCTCGAAGGGCTTTACAGGGCCAAATTGTAACAAAGGAAACAAACAACGCCCCCAGTCCTTAGACCTTCAATTGGGCAAGAAAAAACTGCCAAGAAATAATGAGGAGGTATAAAGAAGCCTGCCAGCGCTGCTGTGTTTTATTGATTTCAAAAGGGGTATTTGACTCAATGCACAGAGGCGTGATGATGAAGACAGTCAAAGCTTACATTTATGTTGTTCCCAACCTACCCTGGACCATAGAGACTTTGTATATCGGTACGAGAGCCAATATGGTGACCCCAGACAGCGACGGCGAGGGGTTTGTCATCCTGGCGGAGGTTGCCCTCTTCATTATAGCCTCTTCATTATAGTCCTGAACTATGTACTGCAGGTCTTTAGTGGACAGGAACAAGAACTCACTATTATACCTTGGAGGTCTAGAGAGAACCCCCTGCTGACACCAGTCTGCTATCTGGCCAATTGGAGCAGGCACAAGCGCTCCTGACCAGAGTGGAGACTTGGGCTAAATGCCAAGAAAATGAGGTTATCACCTACATACAACATCCTCCCAGACCATCTCTCTCTAACAAGGACAGGAGGCATTGAGCAGAAAGAAGTCAATTACTTCAAATACCTGGGCTCATAGTTCAATTCATTAGAGCAAGACCTTAAAGTGAATAAGGCACTCCCATGGGCTCTGAATGGCATGGCCAGTGTGGAAGTCCATCCTCCCCGGATACTATTAAATTCAGCTTATTCTGGAGAATGCTGCATTCAGTACTAAACATCAACCAGAATCAACATGTTACCTACAGGACCAACAATCATCTGTATTGGGGTTACCAAAGGTGAGATAGCTTCCAGGAGAATGGGGCTGGATGGTCACTGCCCACAGATGCCAGAAGCTCCCGGCTGGCCTGCAAACTTGCTTGCCTGCAAATGTGCTGTGTGAGCCAACTAACTGGCACTGATCCCTATGCCATGTGGATGTAATAAATAACGATCACGGGGTGTTAAGTTCTGGGGAGCTATCCAGATGCATGGAGATGACTAGAACACTGCTGGAGGGCTCGTCTGAGGACAACCTATCGATGAAAAAAACAAAACACTGTGACTGGAAAAGAAAAAGAAGAAATACCCAGGAAAGGTCATAAAACCCTTCCAGGTTGGCCAGACGTGCAACAGGTGTAGAGCAAGCCATATTCAAATGCAGAAACACTACTGCTACATTGTTACATGCACCACTTAGAAAATACATTCTTCTCTGCTGTAATGTAATATTAGTCATCAGATGATGACGCAAAGAGTGCTCTTTCAAGTAGCACTCTGTAGCATTCTGAAACCAAAGAGATAATTGAATTAATGATGAATTTCAATTTTCATGTCATGCCAACCCAAAGGGCCCATGCCGTAAGCTTATATTATACATTACACGACTGTATAATCAGAAAAATGTGCTCTGGGTAGGGCCTGGCAGAGCATGCAGCCCTAAATCACCCAGGCAGGGAATTAAACAAAGGCTTTGGACTACAAATCCTGACCAACAGCCACCGTTTTCATTACTAAGCGCAAGCCCATCAACACAACATAAGCACACAGCAATATGCATATTCTGCTCTGTCTACATTTGAGAAACTGTGCTCCAGTCTGGCTGTGGCAGCAAGTAGTGGAGGTTATGTACAGGATAAGACATAGGAGGAGCAATTTTGGAAATGTGTCTGGAATTGGAGGGTAGAAGCAATGGAGTCGAGAGCTATCTCTCTCTCTAGGTCGTCCTCAAACGAGCCCTCCATCGTTGTTTCCAGTCATCTCGGTTCTCCATACATCTGGCCAGCTCATTGGTGTTCTGTGTCCCTACGTCTTCCTTGAGTACGTCCACGTATGTTTTTGTGGGACGTCCTCGCGACCGGTGCCCATGTGTTGGCTCCCACAGTACCAATTTGCTGGCTGTAAGCTCCGGGTGTCTTTGGCAGTGTCCTGCTAGTCTCATTCTTCTGGTGGCAATTTTCTCGCTTACCCTAGGTATTCCCTCATACAGGCTCCTGTTGGTAACATGTGCACTCCTATGATGGAGAAGAGACCAACTATCTCATCTGTCTATGATGTCATATAGAATCTGTTTCCAGCCTCACTAGTTCACTGCCTGAACCACGCTGTGCATGTGTGTCTCTGTGAGGGAAATAAACCGGTAAGACTTCTTGTGCAGAAGAGACGAAGAGTGGGTGAGAGAAATCTTATGGGTGAGAGGTAGAGAAAGTGCAAAAGGCAGTGTATGGGAATGTGTGGTAGCCAGCCCTTTAATTTGAACGCACATTTTGAGTACATTCTTAGCAAATGCCCTAATGCCCAGCATGCCCTAGTTCAAATAGTTGATGTCCAGTGTTTCTTTAAGTCTCATCATCTTTAGTCCTCCTTCCCTGTTTTCCCCCCCTTATTTTTATACTTGTACTGAGATATCTGGACTGGTTTGGAGACATATCTCCCATAGCTCCCAGTCTATGTCAAATGCTCACAGTGATGAAAAGAATGACTGCGCCACCCAACTATAAATCTCTTTATAAACAAAACTTTTCCTCAAGTGAGTGCAGTAATGCATTTTCTTTTTATTTTTTAGATATTTTATAGACATTTCCATTCTGCTTCTCATTGTAAAAGATCTTTTCTGGAATAGAAATGTATTGTCTTCATGTCATTGTTTGCCTGACAACCAACTAGCCAATGACACAGTGTGACCATCCCTCTGGCTATGGGATTTGTCTCTGCCTATGCATGGCCCAAGATGCTTCATGTCTGGAAGGCAGCCACTGTCTACAAGAATGCAAACAATACTCATGCAATGTCGTTGCAAAGTGCTCTACCTGATTACCATGACCTTAACGAAGCATAATACATGTCAATCTCAATTCACAGCTTTGTAGCCTACATCACACATAGATCATTATCTCTTAATGACTTTAGATTTTACAGTTATTTTATTTCTCCATAGTCAATAAAACATCACAGAATGTCCCTAAATTTTGTTGCCTAATATGTGGAATGACCTCAGTCTGGACTGCAGACTGATACCCATTTATTACCACAGTCTGACCCTACATCACCTCAACCAAAGTTATTTTGTTACCTATTTTGATAGATGCTAGTTATTTTAAGCAGATGTGTATTGGTCCGTCTTGTTCACCCATGCTACAGTATGTATATTATTTCGATTCGATCTTTGCACTCTATTACCGGTAACTTGATAGTTTGAGTTGGCTGATGAGGGTTCATGCGACATAATCTGATCTTGCACTTTGTACGTCACTCTGGATAAGAGCATCGACAGCCACCTCCAGTTCTACACCGGCAAGACCATGCCCCCAACTCCTGTCACCATCGGGGCAGGGGGTGGACATACTGTAGTGGACGCAATCTTCAAAACAGGATAGAGCTGGCTGTTCTTTTTGAAGAGCTGCCACAGATGTTCTACCAATCTAGGGCTTAGAGCGCAAAGTGAAATTCTCAGAATATTACAGCATAGCTTTCCAGATTGTAATTAGTTAATTAAAAACAATATGTTTAAGCAATCTATACTTTAATACAGATTTCAATTATAATTTAAAATGTACTTTTTTAATTTTGTTTTTAATTAAATTACAATCAATGAAAAGCTGTCCTGTAAAAGATTTGAAAATGTCACTTATGCCCATTATCCCCTCGCAATATTGTAGCATTCAGTGTACTTTTCTTTGCTGTAGTGTGCTGCTAGGGAGGCAGCCTAGAGGCATCCATGACCGTATGCAAGAGGCTGAACAAACTGGCGAGGAAGGCCAGCTCTGTGGTGGAGTGAGGACTGTGTGGAGGTGGTGGCGGAGATGAGAATGCGATGGGAAGCTCAAAGCTACTGAGAAGCCCTCGAGCTGTGGCTGATGAGTAAGAAATGGCTGACGAGAAGAAACCCCAGACAGTTTTATACACCCACAGTGCACTGCACAGAGCCGTAGGTGTTCCTTTGTGCCAGTCACGATCAGCCCTTCCCTTAATAGGTAGAATATATCTGACCCCACCCCCCCACTGCAGAATGCCTGCACTACATGACTCCTAATCACCTGCACAAACATAGTTGTTCTACTGTACAGGCTCTGTTTTGCTCTGCATAGCGCTGTATGCAACATCACCAGTACCTGACGCACACTGGATGTTTTGAGCTTTAGTTTCAGAATCTGTCACTGTTACTGGGAATTGAACCTTACAGTATGTAGGATGAGATATACCACAATTTGGAACAAAGTTTGTAGGTGGAGCCATTTCGTCGTTGTCGAGCGGAAACCTCGTATCTCCAAGTTTCAAATGTATACGTTATTTCGTAAAGTAAAGCCCTGCTTCATCATACAAGGTGGTCGCACAAAAGTAGTGAAAACAGCAGATCTACAAGCACACAACGCCTCGCACCACGAGGCGTTGTGTGCTTGTAGATTTGACATTTTTTGTAATTTTTTTTTGTCATGCGAAACAAACGGTTTTAGACATACAGGGTTTTCACCCGACAACGACGATTTGCTTCTGGCTGTGGCTGATGGATCAATGCATGATGTCTGCATTTATGGAGTCACTGAGGGAAAGAAAGGACCCTGTGCGAGTGCATGGCAGACATTTGCATGATGATTTATCACAGTGGTATAATACAGAGTTAAAAAGTGTCATATAGTGGTGTTTTTAATGTGGGAAGTTAATTTTGAATAATAATGGCAAATATACAACAGAAAGATATATATTCTCTGTGGATGTATTGATACAGTATGTACTGTATGTATGTGAAAAAGAGTTGGCGTTTTTTTCTGTACTACATGTGTGAAGAAAGTGTGCTTGGGAAATATATATATTGTTTGTGTTTGTGCATTTACACAGCTAAATTCTGAGTGTTCATTTAGCTGAGTGTAAAAATGGACCCATGAACGTTCAGTGTTGTGTGGGAGGCAGACAGTCACACACACACACACATCATGGCAAGACGTCCTCTGCATCTCAGCCCGGTAAAGGAAACTGTGACAGTCACACTCTGTTCTCACTTTTCACTGTCAGAGCTGTTAAAAGGATGCCAAAACAACACATACATTTTTGGAAGCAGTTTACATCCATTTATTCATTTGGATGAGAAAACACACGCACGCGCGCGCACACACACACACACACACACACACACACGTGCACGCACACACGCACACACACAGACACAGTGCAAGTATACAATCTGTATCCCGACCAACAGCCTTGTGTTTACACAAACGTTCTTAGAGCTCTGTTAGTGACGGCTGCCAAAAAAATAACCCTGAATTTCTTTCAAAGAAAAAACAAGTAACATTTAGAATTGTGGATGAGAAACGCACAAAAAGACGAATACTTTGTGTACGGTAACATTTACTGTAAGGGCCTAGCTTGCGTTTAATTTCTGTTGTACTATATTGGTTTAAATCAGTACGTGGTTCTCAACCTTTTCTGGATCAGGGCCCACTTGAAAATCTCAAATGCGTTCGTGACCCACCCATCTGACCACGAGAGGGTGTGTATTATCCTGATTATTGGCACGCCAGTGATGCAGGCAAGAATGAGGCAGAGCCGAGTTCCGCAAGCATCACTGAAGTGCCAATAATCACGATAAAGCTCACCCTCGGGTGTATTATCAACACTACTGATTCCCGAGCGCTGCACGGCCGTGGCTCTCCGCTCCAAAAGATGGGTAAAATCTTGCATACAGCAATATACAGTGTGTGACATATTATAGTAGGACTTTAACTTTAACCTTTAACTTTAATAAAACATTTCAAAATGTATTTATATTGCAAGACATTTCAACAACCTTCAAGACAACCTTTCTGCAAGTGTTATCTCAGTTATCCTGAAAATACTTCGTCTGACAGAGAAAGTCCTAGTTTACTCAGCCACGCTAGACATCTTTTCATAGATATAGAGAAACAAACTGTTAACTGTTAGCTTAATTTCACTGTATTTAAGACATTCGATAGAAAAGTATATATATTTCCTTACATTTGTATCATGATTTTGTAGGGTCTGCATCAATATGCTGACGGGCCGGTATTCCGACACTAACACTAACCTAGTAAGGGGAACATAAGAAAATCTGCAAAGTAAATCGTTACCAAGAAATTTCTTCACCAATGTGTTTCTAAAGGTGTGTAATAATATGTACTTAAAGGTTGAAATTCAACTCCCGGGGGAAACCTCATAAAAAAACTGATTTGTGTTTGTGTCCCATTAATTTACTATACAGGAACACATACAAAAAATAAATCTGCTTTAAGTAACATGTGAGGGGTCAAACTAGGGGTTTTTCATGATGCTGAATCCATTGCAAGCATTTGTTTTGCACAAAAAACATTCCATGGGCTACAAATGGCCCCCACAAAACAGTGGAAAGGGATGATTCATCACTAAACCATCGTTTTCTGGGTCCGATTTTAGCCCAAGGAATGTTTTTCGTGCAAAAAAATGAGTCAAGGTCGACCCAAAACCACCTGGCGGCGAACCGTGACAGCTGAGGTGAAGGAGATGAACCTTACGTGGGGCGAGGCACAACAAGCAGCACAAGACCGGTCCCGATGGAGGCAGATCGTCGAAGCCTTATGTCCCACTTGGGACGAAGAGGATTAAGTACGGTAAGTAAGTAATGACATAGGTGAAGGTATAAACTAACCATTAGACTACATAACTTGTAACTTTATATTTCATAACGTATAGAATATAAAGTAAAGTAGAATGTTATTAGCTTGGGAACCACAGGCCTGGAGAGTGATTGTGAAGCTACAAGGAGAAAAGAAGAAAACCCGAGAGCCACATTGAAACTAAAGCTCTAACTATTGTATGAACCACCGGGATGTCTAACACCGTATTATATGTGCTTTTTTCTTAATTTTATCTATTATAACTAATTGTACCACATTGAGCAATTTAATGAATAGCATGCTGAGACGCGCAGATAATGGAAATTTATTCTAGCTGGTAAACTGAAAATTATAAGAAAAAGAAGTGCTCTTTGTACAAAAGTGATAAAAATACAAATGGACAGAAAAGTCGTGGACTGAAGTGCACAATTATTTGAAGGGTGGAATTTCATGCATGGGTGATATACTACTTGTGCTTGGCAGAGGCTACAGAGTTGCTTCTCTAAATGAGCCTGTGTTAATGGCAGAGGCAGCAGGGTAATCTATTGGATTGTCCTCAACAAAAGGAACAACGCTCCCAGATGAATGCAACTTACTATTTTATGGCCTTACAAAATATATTTATTTTAAAAGTGATGGTGCTAAGGTAGCATAACACACACACGCACGCGCACGCACACACACACACACACACACACACACACACACACACACACACACACACACACACACACACACACACACACCGCATAAATAAAATACTTTCTCACTTTCTCTTATAATCTGTCCACACAGTACACACGCGCACACACACACACGCATGCACACTCACACACAATGTCATTCACTCAATATACACACAATCTCTGTCACACTAACAAAGACACAGGTAAATAGCAGTACGCACATTTCCATTGACATACACAAACGTGCCACATCTGCAGTCGCAGTGACTCAAATAAATCACACGTGCCTGCACACACACACACACACACACACACACACACACACACACACACACACACACACACACACACACACACACAGACACACACAGACACAGACACACACACACACACACACACAGTCAAAGCTGTACGAACAACTGCACATGCACACTCTCACATACACATCAACACACACTTGCATGCCCCCAACGAAAAGCAAGTCTGCTCATTTCTCAGGGAGTGACGACCCTGGAGGGTTTCACAGATGTCACAAGTGACTGTCACACCCCAGGGAGTTCCGGGGGGAGACAGACAGATGAAGAGGAAGGGATGGGGCGTGCTACAGAACATGGCAGAGAGAGAGTGAACAGTGAGTACAAGCCAAAGGGTGGAAAGTGGGGACAAGGAAAGGCGAAGCAAGGAACGATCAATTCCCTGACATCTCTAAATGTGAGCTTGATGATGCATACCTAAACACATCGGAGACAGACCATGGAGAGAGAGAGAGAGAGAGAGAGAGAGAGAGAGAGAGAGAGAGAGAGACAGAACAGAGAGGTGACAGAGAAAGGGAAGAGAACACTCTGGAAGGGAAGGGGGGAGATGCGGGAGGGGGCTTAATGGGGAGTGAATGAGAGCGGTAGATTAATAACGAGAAATTTAGATGGACGGAGATGAAAAGAGCTAGAGAAAAGAGAGCTGGAACAGAGAGACTGAAGAAAAGAGGACCAAGGTCAGGTTTAAGAGAAGGAAATGAGCTCCAGACTAAAAGGGAGCTTTGCAGGGTCTGAACGGAGGTCCTCACTCTGTGGAGTGTGGCAGGCAGAGCAAAGCCAGTCAAGCAGGTCATCGCCTGGGCCACGGAGGATTGGGGAGTCAGGACCAGAGAGAGAGAGAGGAGTGGACCACAGTAGGAAACGAAAGAAATGAGGAGAGGAGATGGCATGAATACTGATGAGGATGGTTGAAATCAGCAGCCAAAGACTTTGTAGAGAGCGTCAGCCTGGACTGCCCGACTCATTTAGTGCCCATCATTGAAATTGAAATTGAAATGCCTCTCGGCCTAGAGAAATGATTGTGATAAGACACTCTGGATGGATTTCTGTCGAGAGAGAGAGAGGAGAGAAATGAGGTGACAAAGTTCCGCAGACCTTTCTTTTTGCTGGCCGTTTATTTTAATATTTTAGGTAATTGGCTGTTTATCTCATCCAGAGTGTGGATAGCAGGAGAAGAAAAACAGATAATTTATACTTAGTAGCATGACTCTAGTCGCTTGATTAAACATTCAAAAGTGCCAGTTGACAAAAAAGTGTCATTTGAAGCTTTTCAGATAAAAATACATATTTCTTTGTTTAGAGACTCTTGCCAATAGGGTCATGCAACAACGTATAGCCTTTAGCCTCAGTTCTCAGAACTCTGTCTGGACTAGTATGTTACAACATACTGTAAATTAATTATGTGGCATAAAGAAGAAGCATTATAAACTGTTCCTTATTGTTAACCTAATTGTTGAGGTCATAATTATCCTTTTTTCCCCCCTACCCTAATTATTCCAGTGATCCTGGGGATACAAACATCAAAAGCATATTCTTCATTGCACCATTGAAATGGGAATTAAACAGCCAACCTGTGTCTCCAATGTTGGCCATGCAGGCAAGTTTCTTTGTACAGCACAACAAGGCAATTAAAATGCTCACACGCACAGTGGTTAACTTTACACAATAACACACACATACTGTAGTTTGTGTTTATTTAACTTTATTACGTTTTAGTGATCAAAACTAACTACCGTTAGGTCATTCAAGAACAGCCTAGAGATGGAGAGACATTTCAGTACTTGAACCTCTTTGTCACCAGATCAGTACCTAGCAAACAGCAATTAGAATTTGATCCAATGCAATAAGAGTAGGCTATTTATAGTATGTAATATACTCAAATATCTTTTGACACAGAATCAAATGTTTTATGGTTATGATTCACCAGGAGCCTGGGGGACTTGGCTCCAGGCTTAAAATAATTAGTATAAATATTTTCATAAATCTCTGAGAAACATGTATGGGCTTTCGATCTGTGGCAAAAAGCAACATATTTTCAGAAACCACCAGTGATTCTCAATGAGCCTCAAATTGACCTGTGTCCCTTAAAAGAAGATATTTGTTGTTAAAAAAAGGTTCAAAATTATTCCAAAAGATTTAATTTTTTTCTAAATGTTGGGTGAAGAAACAGCTTGTGGATATTTTGGAAAAGCTGAATTATAAAATAGGTTTAAAGTGGTTAAACTGATTTTAATATTACTGAAAATAATTTGTCTGGGGACCCCCTGGAACCCCATGAAGGAAAGATAATTTGTCTGGGGACCCCCTGGAACCCCACAAAGGAAAAATAATTTGTCTGGGGACCCCCTGGAACCCCATGAAGGAAAAATAATTTGTCTGGGGACCCCCTGGAACCCCACGAAGGAAAAATAATTTGTCTGGGGACCCCCTGGAACCCCATGAAGGAAAAATAATTTGTCTGGGGACTGCCTGGAACCCCTTGAAGGAAAAATAATTTGTCTGGGGACCGCCTGGAACCACATGGAGATCAGACCCCAGACAAATGCTTTAAGGCAGTTTTTAACCGCACAGATTCAGCCAGGATTTGTTGTCGAAAAGTGTCTTCGATGAAAAACTGAACCTGCTCAGTCTTTTGCCCTCTTTTGCAAGGAGTCTTGGATTATTGCGACCGTCAGGTCGCAGTTACTATCAAAACCTCCACCGGCTGTCAGTCTGTCCGTCCGTCTGTCTGTCCGTCCGTCAGTCTGTCCGTCACGTCACACTTTTCCCCTACTCATATCTCCGCCACCGTTGCCCCGATCCATGCCAAACTTTGCACACACACTCCTTTGCTGCCAAACCACAATCTCCACCCACTCATTTCTCACATGGCCCTCTTCTAGCGCCACCATGAGGCCGATTCTTGCAAGACACATTTTTGGACACTGCTCCTACAGATTTTGCCCTAAAATCATGCAAAGCGGTACACAGTATCTCTAAAGTCATGTCATCAAAATGCATCTGTCTCACCTAGCGCCACCATCTGGCCGATTTTTGAAAAACACATTTTTGGACACTGCTCCTACAGATTTTTCCCTAACATCACACAATGCGGTACACAGTATCTCTAAAGTCATGTCATCAACATGGATCTGTCCCATTTCCCATATTCCCTCCAGATTGGCTATGCGACCTGACGGTTGCTTATCTCCCGATTTAGGGAGTCTTACTGGGAGGAAAACAAGATCAAAGTCGCTTATAATGAGCAACACTACCATAGCAGCGTTCATGTTATTTCATGTGATTTCAGTGCGCATTGCGCACAACTGCGTACAGTAGCTACAGTCGGCATACAGTCAGCTGACGATAATGTGCTTAGTCTTGCGGTTCTTTGCAGTCTGTGTAGTCAGACGAAGGAGTCTCCTTTTGTTTGGTGAAAAGCCACCTTTAAACTAAAGTACCTCTGATATCGTATGCATGTCTTACTGTAGGCTATCTTATCCATGTGGTTTATTTTACAAGCCTATAATTGTCAACAGACCACCCCAACACTTTGACCCAGCAGACGAACCATTCATTACTATATCTTTTATTGCTCTTTATTATAATACTGAAATGAAGGAAGCCAGTTTACACTATGTAGGCGATTGCTTGCAGTGTATTCGAACTCTTAATGTGGCCGCACCTCCCACCTCGGTAACTAAGACTCTCCCAACTCCCCACCCCAGGTCACCTCTTTTATTGTCGGGAAGTGGGTTGCAGTGACTCTGTCTGTCTGCCTTCACATGGACAAACCTTGTCCTCTCCCGCTATGCGTTACTGCTGCTGCTGCTGCTGGTATCACTGCTGCGGCTGCTGGGGACTCTAAAATATTCATGGTATAAATATTTCAGGGGGCACTGCGGCTAATAAAAGCGGCAGTCTTTATTAACGAGGTGACTGAGGGAACCATTGATCAAGTTTTCTGTTTTATGTCATGCAGACTCTTCCCCTCCAATCCCCCCCCTCTCTCTCTCTCTCTCCCCCCCTCTCTCTCTCAATCAGTTCCCCCCTCTTTCTCACACATATGCCCAGACTCGCTAAGTTTCTCTCTTCACACTTTTAATGACTCCCTCACTCCCGCTCTCTAATATATTTAGTAACTGCCATGCATACTTTCTCTTTATGAGTGTATTGCTTTCTGTCTCCTGTGCTCTCCTTTTTTTATATCTCTGTCTGTGATAAATACACAGAGAGGGGAAAAGCAGGGTATTATTTCCTCTCTCTGCATGAATGTCTGCCTCTCTCTTGCTCTCCCTCCTTCTCCTTTGCTCTTTCGTTCTCTTGCTTTCTCATCTACAGTATATCTCTCCACTGGGCTCTCTCTCTCTCTCTCCCCCCTTGCTTTCTCATCTCTCTCTTTGTCCTTCTACCTCTGTCTCTCTGGCCCTGTCCTGGTTTAACAGCAGTCCAATTAGCATTGGAGCGAGGTTGTCAGAGAGAGAGAGAGAGATAGAGAGAGAGAACACGGCGTCACAACGTGTTCTTGTTGAGGCTCTGTTATTCTTTTTCTTTCCTTCACTCTCCATCCTCCTTCCCACAATTCAAATCCTAATCATACTCATCATCACAGGTGCCTTCTGTCTGTTGACTCCTCTCCCTATATTAGTCTCTGTCTGCACCCCTCCCTCCCCTTTCCCCCGCCTTTCTCCTTTTTTGCATCCCTCCCTTCTTTCCCGTCATCTCTCTCTCTCTCCCACTCATTTAATCCTTCCCTCTGCATCGCAACCCTCTCTTTCTCTTCCGGACCCTTCCCCTCTTCCTCTTTTCTGCTCTTCCTCTCTGTCCCCGCAGACTGATTGTTTGTGGGCCCACAGCAAGCTAATGGATGACAAATAGCCCTCATCAGGGTAACCCAGTAAGTCTTCATTATAAACCCCCCCTCCCAACCGCATGTCTTTGAGAGGCTTGGGGGTGTCAGGAAATCCATCCACCATATGGTCCCAAGTGTCATCCACATGCACAAATAAATGCAAACAGACATGTGGCAAAATTGCCAAGCTCCATTGCGTGTACACTGGCTACCTCCTCCTCCCCCTCTTTCCATCCATCCCTCCGTTCTGTACCGTCCGTTCTTTCTTTTTCCCCTTCTTTTCCTGCTGCGGAACACGAACACTGACAGGCCGAAAATAAGAAAGAAATAGGTAGAGAGAGTGACACCGAAGGGAGAGGGAGAATGACAGATGAAACTTTTCAGGTCCACAGGGGCGAAGGCAGCAGCCCCCCGTGCTTCCTGAAACCTTGATAAAGTGCAAGGCTGAGCATTTTGATGCTGGCATTAATTAGCTGGCTTCCTCACGGGACCCTACCTGATCGAGCAACTAATGCTTAGCTTTTGAACAGTGCAAAATGGGCTGCCTATAGCATAGCCTACAGTACGTCTGCATGTACCTGTGTGTGCGTGCCTGTGCAGGCATGCGTAAAAAACACTGTTGTTTGATTCTGCAACGCAATTTGACGAATGCGTGATGAGCGCATGTTGGTGGTTATTGGGTGATGGGGTGGTCATTGGTAGTCGGCGCATGAGTGCACATGTGTGTGTGCAATATGTACCATGTCAGCATTGAGTGTAAAGTTGTTTGTTGTTTGCTGAGTGGCAGTAGGGAGCATCTTGGGACATCGTGCACCATGGACTGATGTAATCCCCCTTGGTTTGGCTCTAATTGGATGGAATTGGATTAGAATTAGGAGACGAGGTAGGGGGTCGTAAACGCTTGCTTGCTTTCTCTCCTGTTCTAGAGAGAAGAGTCTGGGTAATAGAGGCTGGATGATCAGATTTAAGGGCTGAAGAACATTAGATCTTGTGACGGGGCCCTCCTCTCTCTGGCTCTTGCAAACACAAAGGGCCCCTCTGTAATGGGAAGAGAAGGCTTTGCACTTAATATCTTCCTCCCTCTCTCTCTTTCTATCTCAGTCTCCAGGGATTAACCTCTTGGTGTCAGCAATCAGGAGTCTCCCTCTGTCTTTCTCTACCTTAAATGTCTCCTGACCTCTCTTTGTCTTTTTTAACCACTGTCTTTTTGCGTCTTAACCTCTCTCGATTTTTCTCTCAGTTCATCATGCTCATTTTCACTGACCCCACTTCTTTTTTTTCCCTCTTTGCTCTCTCTCTCTCTCTCTCTCTCTCTTTATATTTATAACTGAAATGTGGTTATGATGACAAAATCTGACAAAGTGGAGGACAAACCTTCCCTCTATTAAGTTCTTGCTTGTTCTACACTTTTTTTTAAGTCTTCTCTTTCATCTCGATTGTCCCTGGATGATAACCTAAAAAGCACTAGTGTCGAGCTCAAACACAGTGGGTTTACCAGGGGAGTGACTTTATGACAGCAGCACCCATCATAATTCCACTCCCCCAGTGATGGATATCGGACCAGTTACCCATATGGAGACCCCTGGTACCCATATACCGGTATGGAGATCCATGTATATGGAGATCCATGTATATGGAGATATGCTGTGAGACCCCAAACATGCTTACTCAGTTATTCGTTATCTGAAAGTCCTATGACGTCTATGACATCTGACATCATACATACAATCCATTTTATGCTTATGTATGGAGATCCCTGTCTGTAGTACCAGCAACACAGATATGGGCTGTCTTTCTCCATATATGGACATTCCCATATGAAGTCCTGTTAGATGGGCTTAATATTGATGATATCAGGGATCTCCATATGGGCATACAAGGGATTCTGTTAATGTGGTTCCCCTGACATCCCAGTGATGTCAGAGCGCGATGTCAGAGCGGCAAACCCATAGACCGTAAAAAAGCGTACACGGACAGGTGGCCGGACGGAGACATGATGTGCCGTTTCTCATACTAAACTGCAACCGAAGTAAACAGAACATATACAGGTATTTCACGCGTGATCAGTTCTTATGTCCTGTCCTCAGTCAATCTTGGAAAATGAGCTAACCTTTGTACCAACACTAGTTTCACACACAGCACAATATGGACAAAAACAGCAGTCCAACCAGCAGGATACTTGCTTTGACACTGTTATTGAGCAATGAAATTCATGGAAACTCTTATGACTGAACTTTCAATGCTTATTTATTGTGTCTAGTTTCTATTTTAAGGCCCAATAACATTTATGAAAGCTACATTTTGCACCGAATTCAGTTCATTTGAATGAAATCGTCAGTGGATTTTCTTCCAGTAACCAAGTAAATTTGCTGTAGAGTTCATGTAGAGTTAAACTTTAACACTTGGGATGCCATTATTTTGGTAATTATTTGGCTATAGTGTGCCGCCATTCACTTATTTTGAAGAGCCCCGGAAGCCACGATCGTGTCCTTGTTGTGGAAATTCACAGTCTTGTAATGGTGGCCGAAAAATCCTAACCACGGCCGATCGTCGCGAAAAAGTGTCACTGTGGAAAAAAAGCGATTCTTGCCATTCTCTGCGTTCTCTGCCGTTTCTTTGCATCAGCAATGAATAGGAGCCTATGGAGATTAGACGCTTCCTGATGCTGGTGGCCGAGTTGCATCATGGGATATGTAGTGTTTTCGATCACCAGCGGCCGCAGCATAACGGGGCCGTGTCACCGCTGCCCCATAATTCTCACCGCGTTCCTGCGTGTTTAGTATTAACATGTGAATTCATGCCATTGACTGTTAGCAACACTCCTGTAACTGAGTAGACCATGGAACGTACATGAGCAGTTTCATTGAAGAGTCCAAAATCGTGCAAGCTATTATTTATTTCTATCACATAACCCCACATAAACCTATTTTGTACAATATTTCTCTTCTAGAATATGAATTTAAATATAATAAATAAATATAATTTAATTTAAAATGCTAAGCTATTGCACCTTGCAATACTAGATGGAGTAAACTGTGTTTTGGTCATCAAGCATTTCGGGCCCACAAAGATACTAACTAATATCTTCAATATTTGTTTATTTGTTTAAAGAGGGCTGTGCTGACATATCCAACCCCCTAGATTAGAATATAAAGTAAAGAAACAGGTCATCAACAGCATTAAATCAGAGATGGATTGCACCATATTGCTGCCACCATCTACCCAGCTCCACCCCAAATACCCCATCTTGTAGTGTGCACGACTGCACGTACCTTCGACCTGGCAAAAACTATGCCTAAACCTAACCTCTCTAAAAACCTATGCCTGACCCTAACCTTAACCTCACAAAAAAGATGTGTTGAGAGTATGCGTTCAAACCTGTAGAGCTGTCCACTTGTAGTTGGATCACCCAGGACGCACTTTAAAGCCAAGTCTGAACAGACCCAGAGAGGCTGTGCTGCACTGAGCCTCCTCCAAAACCCCCTCTCAGATACTTTATTCTTCTCTGATTCTCTCTGATTCTGTTTTTCTTTCTGAAGTTATTCTCAAGGCTCTTGTTTTTATGTCTTCTCTTCAATCTCCTTGTCTTTGCCGCCCACACACATCAACACCATTTCACCCTCTCTCTCTCTAGCCACTCTTAAAGTTAGTTATCTTTTTCTGGCTTGTGGTCATAGTTACACATTATTTCTTTTTCTCCCACATTCTTATCTGGCTTGCTGGCTTTTAACAGTTGCTATCAGTGCCTTATATCTGTATCAGATACTCAGATATGTCACAATTCTTCCTCCCTTCCACCCACCATCTTGCTTAACTTGATGACTAAGCCTGTTTGCATAATTGCCATTTGCAGGCAAACAGTGATATGGGAGATGACATTTGGCAGATAAGTCTTAAATTGACTGTTCAGTCAGTAAATATAGGAAACCGAATTATCCCAGAAATGAGACTTCATTTGCAAAACATTGTAGATACAGTACATGTGGAAAGATGTTCCCAGTGAAGCCAAATACAAATTTACACATATTACATTCTGTTCTGCTTATTATGCTGTATTATTTCCATTCTAGCAAACAATCATTGATGTTTATTGTAGTTTGTGTTATCAATCACATCTGGTTTTCAGCACAGAGCCTTACTTTAGAACCATCTTTTCTCTTGGAATTCATACAGCCCATCTATTCTCTATCCTCCTCTATCGCCCTTCTCTCCTCCCTCATCTTATTTATCCGTTTCGCTGCCCGTGTCTGCTCCATAGTGGAGGGAGGGCGTCTGTCTATTGGACTGTCAGCCTTACCGCCTAGAAAGTCAAACGGTCTGCATCTGCCTTACTGTCCATCACTCCACTCACTCCGGCCTGTCTGCAAGTCAGCAGGCACTTCACTGTCTCATCTCAACTCAGCAGAGGTAAACAGCCCCTAGAGTGGAAATGGGTGGGGGTGGTGGGGTTCCAGAAAGACGCTACGCATGGAAAAACATTTCCCTTTTAGCCACGGCTCGCACAAATGAGTGTATTAGTATTCCATGCAGTGAGCCACTTTCCAATGCGCGCTCTCTCTCTCTCTGTCTCTCTCCCTCCCTTAATAGCTCGGCAACACGCTCGGATCCCAACCAATGTCGGAAATCAATGACATCATAGCCACATAATTGTAGGTTACCCGCTGAGGCATGGGACTCTTCTGCCTTTTGTGTGCGTGTGTGATCGTGGAGAGTACAATGTGCAGTTTGAATGTTGTGCGCGTGCACGTCTGCCATGTGTTCATCATATGCATGTACTGGTATCAGTTGGAGACCAACGTCTTGGATCTCAAGCAATTGGAACAAAGATGTTCTGCATGCAAAGCTCTCTCTTGTGTACGGACACACACATACCGAGTGCTTCTGCATTCACGTGTATAGCATGGGGCTTGCATTCATTTGCATGCGTGCAAAGTATAACGTAGCAAAGGACGAGTATGTTCTCACAAGCTCAATCTCCTGGGTTTCTTAATATCTGCGGGCGCACACTGCACCATCTGCACTGCTCAGAACAGAGGGAAAGGGTGAAGGAGGAGGGGGAGGGGAGAGAGGGAGAGAGAGAACATTCTGGGAGACATGGCAGCGTTAGCTGCAGTAGTGGTGAGGAGTGACCCGACACCAGGCACGTGCACACATAGACATCAAAGGAGGCTTGAGCCCCTGTCCTTTTATCCGTCTGTAAAAAAGTTCCCTCTCCAGAACATGAATGCAGTTTTTACTATGGTGAAAGAAATGCAAATGCCCTCTTTCTATGCCATACCTGAAGGCAGCATTCAAGAGAATTGCCTTGTTCAAACTCTCCTGAACTTGAATGCAGCATCTTATGTTGAAATCTGTAGAAATCCATGCCATTACACCACATGTTCAGTATTGACTTGGTTATGCTTAGTTCAGTGTGGTATCAAGCACCAAAAATAGCCAACCTCCAAGCGCTGCGACACGTTGTGAGCTTGGAGGTCTGCTATTTTCTGTATTTTCACCAAAAGTGCCCTTTTAGAAATGTCAGCACCTGCCTCTCTAACATTCTCTGCACGCCCCTGCCCGACACACTTGAACTCCCAATTTTAAATTCAAATGCAAAGCTCATCCATGGACAACTTCCCCCATCTTCTATCTCCACCCCTCCCCATCTTCCACTCTGTCCTTCTCTCACTTCTCTCTCTCTCTCTCTCTCTCTCTCTCTCCAATGTATTGTCTCTCAGACTTTCTTCCTTCCACCTTGTCAGTCAGTCGGCCTGGCTGTCTTGGTTTTCCCATCATCTCCTCTCCCAGTCTCAATTCTCTTTTTCAATTTGGAAACTGCTTTGAAGTTCTGTCGAAAGATGGATCCCCCACCCCCGCACGCCGGTACCCAAGGGGCTCAGGGCTCTGTATCGACCTTTCCTCTGCTCTCCTATGTTATAGTACGGTATACGTACAGTATGTGAGAGTGCCCAGTACAGTGTATGTGTGTGTGTGTGTGTGTGTGTGTGTGTGTGTGTGTGTGTGTGTGTGTGTGTGTGTGTGTGTGTGTGTGTGTGTGTGTGTGTGTGTGTGTGTGTGTGTATTACTCTCCTTTCTTAATCTTTCTTCCTCTTTTACTCTATTCCTCCAAACTATGGTATATATCCTCTACTTCTTTCTTGCTAGTATCTTTCTGTCCTCCACCTCTCTCCCTTTATCTATCCCTGTATAATCCGTGGCCTCCCTCCATTTCGCTCCATTTGTTTTCTCCTTACTCCGTACTGCACTATCAATCTATCTCTCTCCCTCCCTCCCTCTCTCTCTCCCTTGCGCGCACGCTGTACTACCTGGTCCTGTCCATCTTGTTCACTCACTTGCTTTTCTTCTCTCCTGGCTGTATTGTTCTCGCTTGAAAAACTGGTTTGCAGATGGAGGGGGAAGTAAATCTTTTGTGACCTCTTATTCCCAGCAGCCCCCCTCCTCTCTTTTTCCCTTCTCTCTCCCTTCTCCCTCTCTCTCTCTCTCTCTCTCTCTCTCTCTCTCTCTCTTTTTGGTTCTGTTAGCTAAGCCGCTCTTGGGCTGGGGAGTCACCAGGCTGTAACTGGATACAGATTGAGTATAGTCCAAACAAAAAGGTCCCCTGAAAGAGAGAGACATCCCCCACCTCCTTTCTCGGTCTGTCTGTCTGTCTGTCTGTCTGTCTGTCTGTCTGTCTGTCTGTCTGTCTGTCTGTCTGTCTGTCTGTCTGTCTGTCTCTGTCCTTCTTTAGCTTTTCTCTCTTGTGGAATTACCCTACCAGCCAAAAGTTTGGACACAGCTTCTATTCAATGTGTGTGAGAAGATGTGTCCACACTTTTGACTGGTAGGGTACCTGGATTCGGTTTCAATCTCTTTGTAGTTCTGTGTGTCTGTAGGAAAACGAGTAAATGTGTGTCTTTTGCATGCATGAGTGTTTAGATGTGCCGTTTCAACTCTTCAGTATGTACTGCTCTTTTCCTGAAAATGTCCTGCAAATGCATTTTTTCCACTGGTTCCACTGGTTCCACAGAACTTATTTTTGCAGAAACTAGCAAAAACAGCTGATCTACAATCAAAATGTCTGCAAATTCCCTGAAAATCTACTGTCTTGCCAATGGCAGGACGTGTGAAGTTTTGAAATGGCACATCTGTACATGTGTGTGTAAGCATATGATGTGTATCCTGTACTAAGCTTGTGTGTATCTTCCATTGCATGTTCTGTATGCCATAGTAATGTAGCTCGAAGCGCAAGTTCAATAAGATCTCTCTCAAGCTTTCATCTTTATTGCGGGGGATGCTCCACAAACATCATTATTTACAGCTTCAAGTGTGAATGAACACTTCTAGCCAATCTGCCAATTTGCAGTCGACCAATCGGGCGATTGGGCTCAGTCTTTAAATATCACTGTCTCTGATCCTGTCATTCCCTTTTCAAGCAAGCGACGAGCAACCCAACCTCACCTAGTTAAAGTCTCAAGACTCAAGGGGGGTTCTCCCTGTTAAAAGCTAATCTTACACGTTAAATGTTAACGGAGTCTAATCGCCCAAATGTTTGATCTTTTGTTCAATAAAACATGTTTGTTGCATGGGTGCTTTGTGTCTTGTTGGGAAGCAGAAGGTCCCAGGTTTGATTCCCATACTGTATTGAGGTGTCCTTGAGCAAAACGAATAAACCTCCCTACTGGTTGAAGCTGAAATAGGTTTAATTATCCCTCGATCCCCTGTTGTACTGTACATGTGTATCCCGTGCTCATTTGCTTTACCTTGTGTTGTTTTAGGGGGGAAAAGGAAATGGAAAAAAAGTTTTAAATGTGGGGTTACATGGCTGTATGCCCAACTGCCTGTTTCATTCCCCTTTCACTACTATACATGAGCTGTGCATTCCTCTCACCCTTAAATGCTCTATTTGGCTATGTCCATTCCACTCTCCCCCAGCCTGGAGGGGGATTGGGGGCAGCAGCCTTGAGCCTGTCTTCTGTTTAGTTAATGGTGTTTTCGTACGAGCTGTCCAGCCACATTACCAGCACCCACCACCACCCAGTATCCTCCCGGCTTCTTTTCACAGAACAACATGGATTTGGGATCGGTGTGTGTGTTATTCAATATTTTTATATAAATAAATTGTAATCTAATACAAGTTCAAATGGGTTGTTTGTTATAAATAATATTTCAAATGCCATTTTTAGCAGTGAAAAGAAAAAATGGAAAACCACTAAACAAAGGTTATTTATTTAATGTAGTATATCATATAATTAAACATTCAAATATATATATTTTTCTTCATAGAACCAAAGGTTTTATAGTCATGATTCACCAGGATCCTGGATGGCTTGATTCTAGGCTTAAAATATTGTATATACATATTTTTGTAAAAGTCTATGGGAAAAAAATGAATGGCCGTTTATTTTTTGGTGGCACCAGTAAACCACGCCCATTGTTATGCCCTATGGGAGTGAAATATTTGGTTTTAGGTAACAAACTGTAAATTAGAGAGAGAGAGCCAACTTCCTTGTATTTTTTTCTTCTTCATACAAGACATCTGTTGTCTGTTTGTGATTCTCCTGAAAGCGCTACTTGTCTGTCTGTCTGTCTGTCTCAGAGCAGACACTAACCACAAGGCTACTGAGCTGTTTTGGATCTCACCGGGAGAGTGTCCTTAAACGAGTGCATCCAGAAACAGTTGGCAGCGTATCAAATTATGTGAAAGAAGAAGCGTTCTCACTGGAAATGGGGACCATCATAAGCTTAGAGGGGGTTTTGCATGCCAAAAAAGAACAGATCTATAAGCTTGTCTTGTGAAGCGAAGCATAGCTTCTTAGTCAGTTTTTTCAAGAACACAACACTCACAACACTCTTTAGTGTTTACAGAGGGGCTGCGGATTTGACACGCACGCACGCACGCACGTATGCTTGAACACACAAAGCTTAAATGTCATGGTTGTGGATAATGCCTCTTGGACCCAGGATTTAGTTTAATGGTAATTATTTGTGAATGCACACAGTGAATGGATACCAAAGTAAGTTGCCAAAAATGACTTGGTTGGCTGAACACCACTAAATCAGCACCTTGTTAGCAGAAAAGTTGTCTCTCCATCTTGGCAAAACAGATACTCTTTGAGTCTAATGCAAAACTAAATTAGTCCCCTGGGTTTCAGAGTGGTAGTGGGTGACTTTGAAGTCACAGCAGAGGAAGCAGTTCCTTAGAGTACTTACAGACTGTGTATTAGACAATAAAATATCTGGAGAGAGTATGGCGTTAAAGTTAGCACACAGGTCGACAAAAGGTAAGAGCCTTAAAAAGAAGCTACAGACCTCTCAAAATAAATCAGTCTGATACTCCCATGGGGCTACCTTCATTGGAGCTCACTGAGGGAGTATGTTGTTTGCATCGTGGGGGCAAGCTAGTAGCATTCTATTTCTCTAAAGGGCTTTGCATCTAAAGGTAAAGCATTTTAAGTGTTCTCACTGTACTGTGCCTTTTACATTGCTGGCCAACAATAAGCTACCTGACCTGGCGGAGACCTGTGTGAAAGCCAAAATTGTCCTAAGCAGGCCGAACATTTTAAAGCCTGAACATTTTCGGTAAACATGTACTCAGCGTAAAATACTATTATACTATAATAGTATAATACTAGAATAATTAACGCTTTTAAAACTTTAAAACATGAACAGCTGCAGTCCCTATTGTTTTAGAACAAGAATTGTAATTAAATATAACAAAAGCTCTTTTGTGCTCACTAATCTCTTGCCAGACCCCAATCCCAGAATTCATTGCACATGAATACCTGAGGCTCAAGGTGAGAAATTAGTCCCCTTTGTGTTGGAGGCAGGCAATTGTGGTCTGAGAGTGGATGGCAGCAAGAATAAGGGAAGAAAGACATTGTTGGGACCACTTTTTAATTTCTCCCTACAAAAGTCAGGGAGGCCTATAAAACAGACCAAAAAAATCTATCTCAAGCTTATATCTGTAATATAATTGCGACCATAGGTCGCAAGTTTACTATGACCAGTAAGACTCCCTAATCGGGAGATAAGCGACCGTTGGTCGCTTATCTCCACAAATAGGCCAAAAGTTTGTTTTACCAATTATCAAGACATACGGGCAGTTGACAGTTTGCCATGGTTACTCATTGAAGTCAGTTATTACTCTGCTGTAAAATGAACTTCTCCAGTACATCATCATTCAGAACCCAGTTCAGACATCAGTTCTCATGTTGGGTCACATTGATGAGGAGGAATCTCCAACACTACAAAGCAATTCAAACCAATTCAATTGTGCACCGTAGGGGTAGAGAGCTCTATCTCAGACACACAGAATTGCATCAGTTACAGACAAAAGTATCACACAGATAAACTAATCTGCCTGTTCTTGTATCCAGAAGGCACTCCCAGCAGAAAAACACACAGTAAAGTTGGAAAGGAGACAAGATGGTGGGATGGGTGGATGGATGGGTGGGTGGATGTGTGGGTGGATGGATAGATGCATAAATGGATAGATAGATATTTTTGCAGAAGACAAAGAAAGTTGTCTTTACTCAGACAGATAAAAAGTCATGCACTCATCATGACTCATCATGAGAGGTGGACAGTCAGACTGCACTACAGCACTAAGCTTGCAGTGTGACCTCCAGGATTAAGACGGCCAGATGATGATGTGAATAGACAAATAGGGGAACAGTCAGAGAAATACACAGTGATTCTGTAGGTAGACCAACAGCCGAGATAGATATAGCCATAAAGACAGAAAGGCTAATAGACAGGCAGGAGGGAAAATCATCTATGGACAGAAATGTGGACAAGCAGCCAGGAAGTTATCCAGCTGAGCAAGCAGGATGCCAATCAGAAGGGAAGGAGTGATTGACAAGAAGGTACTGTAGTGTAGACCGAAAGTTGGATGGATGGATCAGGATGGATGGATTGATGGATGGATGGATGGACGGATGGATAGGTACTATCCACCTGTTTCTGCGAGAATTTACTGTAGCATTATTTGCGGGACACTTCTGGTTAACAGCAGACATACAAGCTCACGTCGCGTCGCAGATGCAACCGTTGTGAGCTTGTAGATCACTCTCGGCTGCGGCGCCGGAAGCTGCCTGCACATTCTGCGCAATGCACGATGGGATGTTGGAAAGTTGTGGATAGGCTGGCAGACAGAAAGATAAATACCACTTTTTCTCCCCAATGTATTTGTTATGCCAATTAATTCCTCCCCACACACATTTGTGTGTTGTCACTGCTGTTGTGTTCTACTTACTCACCTTCCAGTGAGGAGCCACCAGGTGGATCATGTGGACCCTCCATCCTACTCCTCCCGCCCAACATTCCCTGCTGACAGGGGCCGCCCCAGCCCGTAGGACTATGTCCAGTGACTATCACCCTCCCTGCCTGGCTCAGTCATGCTTGTCAGGAGTTTTTTGTCGTTGGTCATGTTTTCAAAATCACTTTGGGTGTGTGTAATCTGACTGTGGGAAGTATGTGTCTCTGATGTCTTGGTATAGTGGGCAGGTGGTTAGACATACAAGCAGGCAGAGAGACAGCTCAAAAACAGTCAGACAAACATGCCAGACACAGAAGTAGATAGGATGGCAGGCTAGCACGCCTGGCAGACAGACAGAAAGATGGTGATGAACAGTCAGACAGGTTAGTAGAAAACTACAGTATGGTAGACAGGCAGACAAGGAAAAATAGGCAGAAAGAAAGGTAGACAGGCAGACAGATTAGGAAGGTAATCTAATGCACACTCATCCACTTGCGTTGTGTGCAAATGGACTTATACAGGAGCTTAGCCTATGTGGATTTTCTCTCTTTAGTTTGGAGAGTTTTTTTTTCTTTCTCTGCTAAGCAGCATAGCGATACAATCTGCCAATGTATTGTGGGGTCTCTCCACATATGGAATTCCATTAACCTTTCTGTCTTTGTTGGCCAAATGTCAGCATAGTGCATGAAATTGAATTGGTCATTGATTCAGAAGCAGGACAAATCATCTCTTTCCCTCCTACTTGTACTTGGTTTGTAGAAGATATAACGTACCTTCATTGAGACAATAAGTAAAGATTCCCATACAGTTAGTAGAAAGTAGCGCACAGTTTTAGAGCACAGTTCTCTGTAATACAGATATAATACATTCACAAACCAGAATGATCTGAATATCGTTTACTTAATCGTTAAGCAAATGCTATTTCGATTATTTTGGTTTGCCTTAATGTACTGTATATCTTGTGATGCCAAGAAAAGAGGAAATTACCTACCCGCACCTACACAAACACACACACACAAGTCAACAACTGCGACAGACACACACACACACACACACACACACACACACACACACACACACACACACACACACACACACACACACACACACACAGTGGCCGGTGCAGGGCCAGGCCTGGGTGGCTGCCACACAGTTGTTGTTTTTTTCTTTCTTTTTTAAAGCTATACTGTGTAAGTTGCTCAACTAGTGGTCAGTAGCGTTATAGCAAACCGCGGTCGCGTCTGCTTTTTTCGGCCGTTTTTCGCCGCGGACCGGGCCTTCAGACCACCGCGTCCGCCTCGCCTCGCCGATACCTATCCATAGAGGTCTTTCGTGTCCCTCTACGAGCCTCGGTTGGGGAGCTACATGCTAAACTCCTAGCCCAGTGTAAACACTGCAGTGTACTTCCTGAAGAGCTCGGCAGTGTATGATCTGGGCTTTGATTGGCCGGTAGGGAGACACGTGTACAGAATGATGCATATGATGTAATTTTGCTGGGAAAAACAGCCCCGGTCACGGCCACCAGGGCTCAGTAGAACACATATAAAGAAAAGGCTTTGGGAGCTGAAATGAACAGAGTGGGCGTTCTAAAACTTTAGCGATTTAATAAGTAGGACAATTTTAAGATTTGTTTTATTAAAAAAGTTACATAGTATAGCTTTGATAGAGATAAGATGCATCCATCCATCCATGGATGGATGGATGGATGGATGGATGGATGCATCCATCCATGGATGGATGGATGGGTGGATGGATGGACGTAAGTACGGACAGACAGACAGACAGACAGACAGACAGACAGACAGACAGACAGACAGACAGACAGACAGACAGACAGACAGACAGACAGACAGACAGACAGACAGACAGACAGACAGACACACACCTGGGCAATAGGGACATCTGGGCACTTGGAGAGGTGGGCACCTGGACAACTAGCACTACGTGGGAAAGTGTGCAAGGACAGATACAGATCTGTTGGATCACATCTCTAGATGTAAGCGGCCCGAAGGGCCGGGAACTTATAGTTCATGTATATTGATGTCATTGTAATATTCAGTATATTAACTCTTTCTGTGCCACTTGGGGGCGTCAAAGTCAAAGTCTGTTGAGGCCAGGCTTTACTCCATAGGCGAGAGCTGCAACAGACAGGGACCCACGTGGCAGTGACGCGCGTGTACATGTTTGTGCTTGTGATGAGAAGGACCCGGATGAAATGGCTACAGATAGCTATAGGCTGATAGCTCATTTAGAAGATAGATATTCGGCGATTTAAGCCGTAAATAAAACGTTCAAGCTAAGATTAGAACACAGTTCAGAGAAAATGCTCTCTAAAGATGTGACTTTGTATTGGATTCGGCGGCGCGATGCGGCGTCGTTACCCGATTACGGGCCGGTGGAAAGGGCTTTCGGTCGGCGGCCTAGATTTTAAATTTAGAGCCAGGCTTGGTGCGGCCTCGGATTATTTTATTCATTTTATTAAAAAAGCCGGACTAGTTCGGGATAGGCACACTGGAATACGTCGCGCCGCCGACAGTGAACATTCAGTGAACATTGGGGGGGGGGGGTCTAAACTTTATTTTAAACCATTTTCAAAGGAATAAATCATCGGACCATCTAAAATGGCTCGTTGGAAAGCGCTGGACGAGCCAGGACCACCCACGTTGGTCCAAGCAGCTCAGGGTGAGTAAAAGAAAAAAAAAAAAAGTTTTTTGCCAAAGAAAAGCCGAACTTGTTCGGGATAGGCACTAAATGAGTTTGCAATTTAATGATGTTGTTTGTTTGTTTTTTTGTTTTTTTTGGGGGGGGGAGCTTTCTGCCTTTATTGATAGTACAGAAGGTAGACAGGAAACAGGGAGAGAGACGTGGAGTGACGGGAAGCAAAGGTCGTATAGGGATCGGGATTTGAACCCTCGACACGCTGACAGGCATCAGAGCCTACGTATGTGGTATACGCCTGGACCGCAATTTAATGTGTTTTGTGTTGTTTTGTGTTTTGTTGCTTTGTATAGTAGGTCAGGTGTGGATCTCAGTAACACTAGCTTACTGCATCAGCTAATGGGAATCCTTTCAGCTAAACAAATACACATACCAAAATATATTTCATTCTGAAATTAAACACTCTTCACTGGTCATGACATCTATTCGGGAAATAAAGTGGCCTATATTTCTTAGCGTGCAAGTTATAACTACATTTCTACTTAACTTACTCCAATGGGAAATTGGGTTGTACCAACATCTAGTAATAGATACACACACGCGCGTATACTGTATGCATCATGCACGTTAAAGTAAAAAGCTTGAAATCTAAGACTATTTGCAAGTTATTGCAACATAACTTTAAATCCATTAAATGCTTGTTTTAATAATGACATGCCAAAACAAGTGCAGTTATCGGCCTTTCTTCAAAGTATAATTTTATTTAAAAAAGAAGTCAATCAGTGTTTCTGGAATCCATTCCACTGGAATGAATCCAAGGTGAAGCTGCTTGTTAAGCCACACTTATAAAACCAGAATACAATTTTCACAACACAACATTATCAAGACAAATTACCATATTTTTTCCAGTAATATACTCTTGGCAAGATGCAAATACTTTTAAAACTCAATGCCCCATAGATTATGGACAAGTACTGTAGCTTCAAGCTTCTGTGGAGCATTTTTGGAAATGGGTTCAACTTGAATCATTATCATTTGGAATCAACAAGCACCTCATAAAGTTTAAGATATACATCCTTGCCAGCTCCACTGGGGGCACATAAACAAATTCTGACCTTATGCCGCTCATTCATGAGAGTTCGGTATTGATGTCGATAGAGGGGTAGGGGGGAGACGCATTAGGAATATATAGGCCTGGGTTGCTAAACAATAAAAAGCAGTAACAGTCCTCCGGCTGAGAAGGTTGTAGGATCGATGTGTGGAGGATTAGAAGGAGCGACAAGGATGTCAATAGGTCAACACACATAGACACTAATGAAGCTGAATTATGACTCGACTCTTCTGGCACCCAGCTCTACCGCTGCTTGCCCCCCCAGACCTCTATATCTTTCTTCTCTCTCTCTCGTACTCTGTCTGTTTCATTGTATTGTCTTTGGCCAGGCAGTACGACTGTTTTATGTTTTCGCCCGTTCGTGTGTGTGTGTGTGTCACTAAACTTGGGCACCAGCTGGACTGTTCTGTGTCAAACTTTGGGATTTTGTTTGTACACTTCGAGTGTATAGATTCACTGTCCTCAAATTGAAACAAATATGTACCAAAAAAGAATGTGTTTAAGATGATGACATTAACTGTGAAGTCAGAACTATGTCAAAATTAACACTTCTGTGGGCCTTGGCCCTTGGGAAAACGCAAAATGTGTGCAGATTCCATTCATTAAGTAGGCAGGCCTAATATGAGTGTCCATGTTGGGCAAAAAAACGGCAGAACATATTGAGTACCAACCAAATTCTACTACGACTAAAGAATAAAAGTATTTTTAGAAGACGGCCTGACTGAAATAAACGTCTGAGCAACAACTGAGTACATAACACCGGCTAATCCCCAAAATAGTGCTACTCCAAGGGCAAAAACAGTAAACATTAGTCTTAATAATAACAATAACAGACTAACTAACCATCTTAGATCATGAAATGTCATTAGTAGTGTGATTAAATAATAAGAATGAATGGGCATGCGTGGGAAAAATCAATTGTCTCTTTTGGTGGCTCATTTGATTTCGATTAATGTAGACTGATAATGATGAAGATGTTGAGGAGGTGAATTGCTATCCAGCCTTCAATTGTTATGTAATGGCCCTTAAGCGAGAGCGGACAGTTCACTTGACAAAATGGGGTAGACTATGATGCGTTTTTGGCACGCAAGACGGACAATGGACAGGGTGGGCAAGAAAGTGGACACGAAGACGGTGTTTCAAAAAATGTGTGAGCGTCTGTGCCTGCTGGCCCCTGGAGCCACGCCTACTGCAGGCTCCTGTTGTGTTTATTGTGGCGATGGACCAGATGCCCTGAGACTCACAATCAGTGGCAGGGAGGAGCCACTGGGTTTCACACTGGTCCCGAGGAACACTCAGCGAGTAAATCCCATCACGATCACCCACCTCGACTATGCAGATGACGTTGCCCTAGTCTCGGACACAGTGGAAAAAGAAGGGTATTAGCTTGCTACTGACAGTAGAAATCTGTCAGTAGTAGGGTCGGGCTCAAGCTCAGTGCCAATAAAAATTTTAAAAAAAATGCATTTAACACAGAGGATAGAGGGGAAAGAGACACACCACCTACGTAGACATATTGCGCCATGACAGTGCTGAGGGGACTACATTTCTCCAGACCGTGATGCTGGGTAGGAGGAAGTGGAGGGCAGCGAATCCAGGATTCGCAATTTGGTATTGGCTAATTCACAATCTTGCATCTTTGTAGCATTTTAAATGCATTAAAGTTACAACTAATTCAGGAAAAAGCAAGAAAGCCATGGATGAAAACAGATCTCAACAGGAGGCAGACTTCATTCATCTAAGAAGAATAACATCTGTATACTGTAATTATGCACTTTACGATAGGAAGCAATTTGATTCTCACTCCCTTACCTCTCCCGTTTCTGTATAATGTTCTCTTTTTTGTTAATTTTCTTTTTCTTTCTCTCACTCTTCAGATTTCTACTTAGTCTGCCCCCCTCCTTCTGCATGTCTCCCTCTCTCCTTTCCTCTCTCTCCTTCTATCCCCATACAACTCCATCAGAGTTCTCAGGTTCCTCGTAACCGAATCACAGGGTTCTTTATTTCCTTCCAGCTAATATCCTCCAAATGCCCGCCAGGTTCACACACACGCACACGCACACACACCCACACGCACACGCACACGCACACGCACACACGCACACGCGCGCACACACACACACACACACACACACACACACACACACACACACACACACACAGACACACAGACAGACAGACAGACAGACAGACAGACAGACAGACAGACAGACAGACAGACAGACAGACATAGACAGACACATACATAGAGTAACATGAGCTCGAACACATCACGTGCAGATACACACACACAAATGTGCAACATATGCACACACACACGCACACACACACACATAGGTACACAGTGTCTTTACAGAATTTCAGAGAACCTGAGAGTGAGGAGGAAGATGTCTGATTGCAGGGTATTTGTGTGTGTGTGTGTGTGTGTGTGTGTGTGTGTGTGTGTGTGTGTGTGTGTGTGTGTGTGTGTGTGTGTGTGTGTGTGTGTGTGTGTGTGTGTGTGTGTGTGTGTGTGTGTGTGTGTGTGTGTGTGCGCACACGTGCGCGCACATATGTGCGTGGACAAGACTGCAGTTGTTAGGTTCGGTCATAACTCTAGCATCAATTAGACCAATCAGAGTGTAGTTTCCCATTCGCTTTAAGAGGTAGTTGCACTATTGCTCATTGCTATTTAAACTACAGGTTCTGACATTTGGAGGAGACACAAACAATATTCTCATTTTCCTTTTTTTGATAATGATGTCAGGAGACCTGGGGGAAACAGAGACTCTCTGCTCACTGAAACATCACATGAAAACCAGAGGCAGACCATCTGCACTGACCGAACACAATGCTGCGGTCAGAATCATGCCTTCTTCTGGTAGCCTAATATCTCCTCCTGTCCACGAGACATCTCCCAACCTTTTACTTTTATTCGTTTATCAATGTATTAATGACAAATCAAGCACATGAAAGATTTCTGAGCACAAAAATTATTTACGTTTTTGGTAGGCTACCGAATGTGGCCCCCCAGATCATTAAAGTCTTACTGTGTCACTTTTTCAATTGAATTTAAGTTATTTTTTAGATAATTGAATTTGAGTTATTTTTTAGATAATCTTTCTCTGATATGTTATTCACAATAATCATTCCACATTTTTCTAGTGTCGCAAGTGTCTGCCCACTTGTAGTAGTATACAACAGCAGTGACAATACCGAAATGTGTGTTGGTAGAAATAGATTCTCGTAACAACTAAATTGGGGAGAAAACGGGTCTAAAAAGTAATTAGCTAATAGCTACAATACATTTTAGGGGGGGAAAAAAGTTTTGAATTAAAGAGAAAATTTAAGACACCTTCTGTATGAAAAGACCAGCAGTACAACCTGTACAGTACTCCTTGTACTGTTCCTACAGCTTATTAGAATAACCATACACGCACACACACACACACACACACACTCACACACTCACACGCGCGCGCATGCATGCATGCATGCACGACCACAATGAATATAAGCTCTCAAGCTTTATTGTAATTTTGATATATATTTTTGATACATTATCCACAAATATATGTGCATGCATATGCATTTTGACCATAAATATATCAGACAGTCAATCAATCAATCAATCAATCAGTAAATCAATCAATCAACCAACCAACCCACTTAACATACTGTACCAGCCACATTATCCAGCAGCATTCCCAGGCCAACGTGGAGATCGCCTACTGTTTTCCCCCACCAGTCTGTCCCTTGTAGAGATCGGATTTATGGTTCTTTGAAGTGAGCCAGATCTCTGGGATCCTTTGCTTTCAAAGAGCCGTTCAAAAGACTGGCTCATTTTAGTCACTAGTTACTTTGTAGATTTTCATTATAATTACAAATCACTTCGACTTCCGGTGATGATGTGAGAGAGAGAGAGGACGCACAGAAAGGAGGCTCTCCCCAAACTTGTAATTTAAATTGGTTAAAACCAAATATTGTGGAGTAAATTGGACTGAAAGTGAATACAAGCTCAGTGAGCTTGTAGATTGGCTAACTTCAAATGATTTTTCTACATTTGATTCATTGGAAAACTTGTACTTTGTACTATTCGTACTTAAAGTACATTTTAATACCAATACTTGTACTTTTACACAAGTACATGATAATTCCGAACTTCTACCGATGTAGTATTGATACTTTTACTTAAGTAAAGAATGTATTCCCCCTCCTCAAAAAAAAGGGAACGGCTCCCAGCTCCCTACTGCGAACCGGATGCCATCGTTCATTTCAAAGAGCTGTTCAAAAGACTTGATTAGTTCACGAACGTCCCACCTCTATTCCCTTGGCTTCCTCCCAGCTGGACAGGCCTGGAAAACCTCCCTGGGGAGATGTCTTGGCGACATACATTACTAGATGCCCAAACCACCTTCGCTGGCTCCCTTTTATGTAAAGGAGCAGCGGCTCTACTCCAAGGTTCTCGTTATGGCTGTTTGTATCTGCAATCTCTTTATTTCATCCATACTCTGTCCTTTTGTTTGCCTGCATGTATGAATAGAAAATAAATGGGAAACAAGATAGCAAAGACTTTAGAACAAAAAATGGGGAGGAAATTGCCTGCCAGTTTTGCAGCTGTTCAACATTGTGTGCAACAGTCTCAACACCTCCCCCCACACACACGCACGCACGCACGCACGCACGCACGCACGCACGCACGCACGCACACACACACACACACACACACACACACACACACACACACACCATTACTCACTCATCCCTACAGCACATGGTACAATGTAGAGATAAAACTCCATGTAATACTCCTTTTGTCTGAGCTTTGAACCTCACCTCAATGCTGTGAATTCTGAGCTCTTGACTAAACAATGCCATATACCGGTAGGTACCGATTGGAAGGTTCAGTTCATAACTGTACTATGAATTGTATAGTGGGATGAATGAAACCCCCAATCACTTAAATCACCATGTACTGTAGGCCTAAATGTGCAGGAATTTGTCTAGGTGCCAATGGAGCTGAGACATGTCAGACTTCAAGGTTCACAGAACATTATGTGCAACATGTATAAAAACATCTACTTGTTGGAAAATGCAAAGGATCCCCCCAAACAGCCATGTCATTTTCTCATTGTACTTTTTATACTTACACGTTGAGTGTAAGTACATTATGTGATGTAGTGATGGGCAATCCCGTTCATTTCAGTGAACGAATCATTTCGTTCATGTTCGCGGTAATGATCCGTTAAAACGATTCATCACCTTCACCGTTCATAGCACGATCGTCCCGTGAAAAACACTATCGCGGGAGCGTCTTTATTACGTTGCGAGTACAGCCCGACCTCCCGTCCTGTGTGCCGGGGGCTATTAGTGGGAGGGGCGAGGGTGTGAACGAAAGTGTGAACGACACATTTCAGGGATTTGAACGAATCGTTCACGAATCTTGCTAATGATTCGGTTCTCATGAACGAATCACTCATGAACGACACATCACTAATGTGATGTGTCCTTTACATGCCTTTACTGGCAGTTGGCTTGCCCTCCTTTTATGGGCTTCACAGGGGATCCGCACAGACCATAAACAATGGAGAACTGTCTTGATTTCCCATTACCCCTGTCTGGGAGTGGTGTTTTGTCTGCAGGATGGACCATATAATGGAGTGTAATGAGAGAATTGAGGTGTTTGCCCAGGAAAAGTGCATGCCATGGCATCAAGACCCCCCACCAACCCAATCTATTTTCCCTTTTGTTTGGCCAGGGGCCACAAGTTACTTTCTCTCTCCGTCTCTCTCTCTCTTTCTTTCTCTGTCGGCCTATACACTAATAGTGTCAACATCCACTGACACTTCAGCCGATAGCCAGAGAGTGCAGCGAGAGAGACAGAGAGAGAGCAAGAGAGCAAGCATTGTGTGTGTGTGTGTGTGTGTGTGTGTGTGTGTGTGTGTGTGTGCGAGCGCGCGCCCACGTGCGTGTGTCCGTGCGTTACTCATTTCTCTTCTCTCTCCCACCCTTTATGTACTTTAATCACATTTTTTAATCTGTATCCCTGTTTTCTCCACCATCCCTCCTTTGTCCATTTCTTCTCTCTCTCTCTCTCTCTCTCTCTCTCTCTCTCTCTCTCTCTCTCTCTCTCTCTCTCTCTCTGACTGACTGCTCCCATAGGGCATGGCAGGGTGTATCCTTCCTGTTTTCTCCCCTTGCCCGACCAATGCAATTTTCTCTTTATCAAAGCTTTGATTTCCACAGAATGAGTCGTCCATCCGCACAGATAGAGAGAGACCTGCGGGCAGGCAGGCAGTGAGGGAGGGAGGGAGGGAGGGATGTTGTAAGCGCGGCGGGGGGAGAGCGGAAGGGACGGAGAGAAAGGGAGTGGTAGATGAGGAAGGACCCGTGTTTATGTAGAATCCTCCGCCCTATCTGCAGTTGCTACTCTCTGTCCCTCTCTCTTTTTACTTTTTTTGAGCGGTGCTATCCGCTCCTATAGACCGCTTTTTTACCAAAACTATGATGTCACAAATGATGATGACATAAGCTCGCTAGACCAATGAAACACTTCGATTCTGTTGATCTGTCCATGATGTCATAGTCACAGAGGCACTCGATTGGTTCACCCTGATTTAGAACGCGTTTAGGCCGCGTAAAATACGTCATAACGCGTTTAGGCCGCGTAAAATACGTCATAACACGTTTAGGCCGCGTAAAATACGAAAAATTATTGAGCGGTGCTAACCTTGAATTTCAAAATTATATTAGATGAATATCACTTATAAGCGATAAAATAACCACACTTTTAGACAGACTGTGGAAAATCTTACAAGTTATAAATGATAGGCAGGTAATACAAGTTTAAAATACAAATGAACAGACTTTGAAAAACTAAAATATTCATCTTCTGGCCTCTTCTCGCCTCTCTGGAGGCCTCTCTGGAGGTAAATAAGGTCACTTATCATTACACTATGACACTCTTACAAGCTACAATCCGTAGCTTGGTCAACTAACTGATGAGAAATGACAATAAAGACTTATATAGCCTGAGCAGACCTCTAGACTGACATCATACACAACAATAAGAATATTGCCATGCATGCCTATCAACACTGATTTGTGCAGGAATTAGTTTGCACCGCTCACTTCGCACGGGTGCGATTTTTTATTATAATTTTCTTCATCTCTCCTACTCACTTTCTGTCTTCCCGTACCCTGTTTCGGTCTGTCTCTCCCTCCCTCCCTCCCTCTCTCACAGACATGGGTCATGTCATCATCGGTGTATTTCCATCACAAGTCTCTGGGCAATTTTTGTCCTCTGCCATTTTCTTTATCTTTCCCGCCTCATTTTATTTTATTTCATTATTATTTTCTATTTTTAGCCATGCAGGATCTGTTTGCTGTCCCTGACTGGCTTTTAAAGTGGAACTAATTGGCTGCTAAAGAATACATCGGTTCCCCCTTTAATTTCTCCAACGTTAAAACACCCTCAGAAACCGCACAAATATAATTGAAAAAGCTCTCCCCTTTCTCCCGCTTTTCCACTGGAGACAAATTTCATAACTTCCAAAATACTTTTAATGGCATAATTAAAAAGCCATTTTGTAGCCTCTAACTCTATGCCACTCCCTTTTTTCTCTCTCCTTCCTTCCTTCCTTCCCTCCCTCCCTCCCTCCCTCCCTCGCTCCCTCCCTCCCTCCATACATCCTTCCATCCCTTCCCGCTCAGTTTTGCTGATGGAGTGAAAAGTTCCTCGTTTGTCCTTAATGAGGGTTGGCTCATAATAAGCGTCTTGTGTTGTCTGTGTTGTCCTGTGTGGGTCTGTGTGTGTGTCTCCATCTGTTGTGTAACACCACTTATGGTAGAGCTCATGATGATGATGAGGATAATGATGATGAAGGGGTGTGTGGCCAGGGAGACAAGATAGTTTGTGATGTAGATATAAATCATTGCTGTCGGGTGGAATCCTTGTACTGTATGTCCGAAACCGTTTCTTTTTCATTATTATTTTAAAAAGCATTTTACAATAGTGAAACAACACGTCGGATCACGATGAGTTGTGAGCTCGTAGATCGACTATTTTCATTACTTTTGTGCGACACTCTTGTATGATGAAGTAGGGCATTCATTTGCAAAAAAAAGAAGAAAAAAAAGAAAAGCTGCACATCCCTGCCAGGCCGGGTTGCCTACCCGGGCCCTTGAACTTTGGAAGGCAGCCAATTGGAATCTGCAAAAGCTGACTAAAATGATAGGCTGTGCATGACAGTACATGTACAAGTACAAGTTATTATTTAAATCCAACCACTCCTGCTTGGCTGGCGGCTCAGACAAACAACTCTCTGGGTACAGCAGCAGGTGTTATGGAGCCGTACCTGAATAAACCAGACAGGGACTCGGGCAACTGGAGGTGACCCGACTCTCTCTCTCTCTCTGTGTGTGTGTGTGTGTGTGTGTGTGTGTGTGTGTGTGTGTGTGTGTGTGTGTGTGTGTGTGTGTGTGTGTGTGTGTGTGTGTGTGTGTGTGTGTGTGTGTGTGTGTGTGTGTGTGTGTGTGTGTGTGTGGGGAGAAATAACACAGACCAATCTGTCATTGAAGACAGACCATAATGGGTGAGGTTGAATAATATAATACAGCAGCACCTTCCTTCCAGCAGCTGCCCTGTGTTCCTGTGTGGTCCTGTTGAGTCATCACCGCACAAAGAGCTCTTTTCCATGGCCGCTCTGAGGCCAAATGTGTCCGCGCCGCACCGGGCCATGACAGAGCTATGTGACTGCCTGGATATCGTTTGTGTTTCCTCTGTGGCTGACCTGTAATCTCTACCTGGAGTCCCTTTGAAAAACTACAGTGACGTCAATGTAGTTTTAGTGGTGGACATCTACCCTAAATTTGTCACAGTGTTTTTGAGAATGAGTAAGATTGAGAACAGGAGCGCTCGTTTTTGGGCACAAGGTGGAGCAGGCGGTCCCTCCTGCAGGGATCTAGGAATAATTTGACTGAGGTTAGGGTTAGGATTAAGGTTAGGTTTAGGCATAGTTTTACTGAGGTTAGGATTAGGGTTAGGTTTAGGCATAGTTTTACTGAGATCAGGGTTAGGTTTAAGCATAGTTTTACTGAGGTTAGGGTTAGGTTTAGGCATAGTAGCATTCACCAGGTTAGCATTCACCAGCTTGGGACTAATGCAGTCAAATGCTCTACCACTGAGACATGAACTTCTTCCAGGGACTGCCCATAAGGTGAACTAAAACAAGCACTCCTTTCTCAATCTTACTGTTTTTGTCAAATAAACTGTAACATAAATGTATATTCTAGTAAGACGCCTCAGGGTGAGGCGTCTTACTAGTATACCTTGCCCTAAAGGGCAAGGTCGCGCCACAGTGATGTGGACATCAGGGTTGTGGACATCAGGGATCTCCATTATGGGCATAAAAGGGATTTGTTCCCCTGGCATCACAGGGTTATCTCTAACAGGGCATAATTAATATTGACGACATCAGGGAACATCACAGTGAAGCCAGAGCGTGATGTCAGAGCGGCAAACCCATTCTGTACGAGTGGTTCCCCTGACATCCCAAGTGACATCAGAGTATGATGTCAGAGCGGCAAACCCATAGACCGTAAAAATGTGTACACGTCTACACAGACGGACACAGACAAGCTGTGCCGTTTCTCATAGTAAACTGCAACCTTATTAAACCAACTAAAATTACCTTTTTGGTCGAAGGTGTCGCAAACGTGTCACAAACGCATTGGGTGGACAGTGTACTGTTGGATGGTGGACAGTGCTTAATAAACACATTTCTGTCTCGCTGTCTCAAGTTGTGGATAATGTCCATGTATATTACAGACAGAGCGCAGTAGGGTAAAATATACAGAAATATATCAGAAATAAAATACCCGGTGGCGCAGTTGGTAGCACTTCACAGCTAGAAGGTCCTGGGTTCGATTCCCGCCGGGGGACGCTCTGGGTGTTGAGGGCGAAAGGGCCTTTCTGTGTGGAGTTTGCATGTTCTCCCCGTGTCTCCTAGGGTAGATACCCTCACAAAAACATGCAGTAATCCTGGTCTCAATAATGCCTCCCCCTGGCCATCCGGGCGCCTGATGGAGGGGAAAGGAACTGGTAGGAATAACGTGTTCCTTCCACGCGCTACGTACATACCAGGGAAATCCCCCTTGTCAGGTGAAAAGAAACAACTTGGACTAGTCATGCTTTTTGCTTTGGAAATGGAATGGAGGGGCTTTGCTGAGTCCCGGGCCGATCCACTAGGCCTATATTTTACAAAGTATTTGTCCATTTTACCTGAAGAGTAGTCTGTAATCAACCATGCGATAAGATGCCGTTGAGTGTCTACTGGTGACAATGGCTCTATTCTATGAATAATTGTGGATTCAGAGATATAATTCCCTCTCTGCTGTCTGGCAGTAGTAAATGTTCAAACGTGTTTGGAGCAGCCTTTTGTGTTCATTAGTGCTGTCCCACTGAACCCATCATTGAATACCTTTGTCACTGAGCTGCATTGGTTCGGCCATGGCTGAGCATGGTTATGAAACCGAGCCAAGTCTGCGCCAAAATGGAAAGACAAGAGTGGAAAGGGAAAGGTAAATGGAACTGTTCTACACACACACACACACACACACACACACACACACACACACACACACACACACACACACACACACACACACACACACACACACACACACACACACACACACACACACACACACACTATATATATATATATATGTGTGTGTGTACTGTATATATATATATATATATATATATATATATATATATATATATCTCTTAGGGCTGTCAGTCGATTAAAAAATGTAATCCCATTAATCGCATGATTGTCCATAGTTAATCGCACGATTAATCGCAATTAATCGCATATTTTGTATTTGTTCTAAATCTACCTTAAACAGATAATAATACTCATATCAACATGGGAGTAGACAAATAGCCTACTTGCTTTATGCAAATACAGCATATTTATTATTATTTGGAATAATAACAAATACTGTCCATAATAGGCCTAACAAACATATAACAACTTTAGAAAATATCTGCTTCCATTAGGACAGATTAATAGTGAAAGGACTCATCGAGGTGCTGCATGCCTGAAGAAGGTCTATGACCAAAAGCTTGCACTTTATTTAACTGAAAATAAAGAACATGATTTTGCACACTTTTGAGTGTGTGGAGGCTCGCTTAAATCTTTCATTAGGACAGATTTAAAATAAACTTGGCATTCAATCACTAAACCCCAGCATCCCTATTATAAGGGGATATTCACCAACAGTAGCAGATTTACAAGCTCATTACAAGATGCTACAAGAGCTTGTAGATCGGCTATTTTTGGTGAAGAGAGTTGGTGTATAAATATAACTCGAGTACAGTGCAACTCAGGGGTGTTTTACAAAGCAAGCATGAGGCATTAGAGGGTCTAAATTGGTTTAACTGAAGTAATATTGATACATTCTAAATATTATCAAAGTATTCTGAGGCACCCTGGACTGGTGTTATTGGGCACCCTAGTGCACTATGAGAAACCCAGCTGTTATGTACTAGAGACACTGATGGCTCGTTGGAGATGTGTGGCACACAAGCCATAGTCAGCCAGGCCTGCCGGATTTCAGCCGGATTTGGGCCATAACAGCCGGATTTGGGCCATAACTGCCGGATTGGATTTGTGCCAAACCTGTTTGCTATGTGGGTTCTCTGGCCGTTGTTGCATGCATTTGGTGGTCACTGTTAGCGTGTTGGTGCGGGGGTCTGGGGAGCACTGTATAAAGGACGTACTACGTAGGCTACTATGTGCTCGTGTACAAGTTGGAGCGCTCCTGTTCTTGGGAGCGTGTGTGTCTGGGGCTCGCGCTGTCTACAGATGTGCCGTTTCAACGCTTCGGTATTTGATGCGCGCGGCGCCGTCAGCGGTGATATTGTGGTTGTGTGCTGCAAAAATCTCCGCCGTTTTGTCTGTCTCATGCATAGAGTTATGGGGTCTCATACTATGACTAGCCCTGCTGCTAGCCGCATCACACACTGACTGACTGTTGTCAGCGCATTCGCTTCCTCACTCTCTATACTACGGAGCGCACCGAGGCTCAAACATCAGCTGCGTTAATCGCACGTTAAAAAAATTATCGGCATTAAAAGGATTGTGAGTTAACTAGTTAACTCTTATACAGCTACGGACGTTCCCGTTCGCCCCAATTCTTTGGGTCGTGCCGCGCCAATACGGCCGTTCGTTCGTTGATGTCCGTAAGCTGATGAGGGGTCGCGCCGCCGTGTACTGTAATCACATCGCCCGCAGTGATGGTCTTAAAAATCCATTATGCGTTAACATCAACGGAGACCAATTCTCTTCTGTGTTGATTTTCTCTGGCCCTGAGGCTCTGTGGCCAGAGACTGCTCTCAATGTCTGGCAAGCCATAACAGCCAAATTCACATTAATTCTTGCATGACACCGCCCTCTGCTGCCTGGTCTGCGAAAGTGCATTGTTGCACAATAAAAAAATAAATAAAATAAATAAATAAATAAATGTCTATCTATCTACTATAACGTCGCAAAGGTAAGCCGCTTTTTGATGGCACCAGACCCAATAAATAAATAAATAATCTGGCAGTAGTAGAGTTAATAGCGCGCTAAATTCGACAGGTATAATATATATATATATATATATATATATATTTTTTTTTAACACACATACACCACACAGAGGCCTAGGGTGGTTACTGGATGTGTGCCAGCCAGGTTAAGAGGACAATGTACCACAGAGCGTGTGATTGAATGTCTAAAAAAAGATAGCATTGTGAATGGTTGTGCTTTCGTGCTGTAGAAGACTTTCAGTATGTTGGGGCGTCAAGGTGAATGGTTGTGTGTGTGTGTGTGTGTGTGTGTGTGTGTGTGTGTGTGTGTGTGTGTGTGTGTGTGTGTGTGTGTGTGTGTGTGTGTGTGTGTGTGTGTGTGTGTGTGTGTGTGCTCGCATTCTTGCATGTGTGTGCGTGTGCATGCATGCATACAGTATGCACCGATGAAGAACCTATGTGCACCGCAGTGTTTCCCGTGTCTAGAGGTTAAAATAAGATGAAACAGGAAAAGGACGAGGAAACCATTCCTACAGGATGTGCTGACACACTGACACACACACACACACACACACACACACACACACACACACACACACACACACACACACACACTTGTATGTGGACCCTCTGTTTGACTTTCAGCAGTCAAAGTTAACATGTTGTTGGGGGACATGAAGTGCGTGTCAGAGCCAACATCATTAAAATGAATGGACAGGCACTGTCACGCAGCATCAATTAAACTGACAAGAAAGACTATCTCTCTCGCCGTGTTGCTCGTTCACGCATATCTGTCCTTCCATCTCGTTTCTCCCTCCTCTCCCTTTCTCTGACACTCTTACTCCTTTTTGTGTATCATCTATCATTTTCTTTGGTTCTCTTCCGTCTCATGTTTCACTCTCGATCCCTTTACCACTGTTTTGCTGCTTTTGCATGGCCTTTATGTCAGCCTTTTTTGTTCCACCTATTTCTCTACCTCTTTTGGGTACTCTCACTTAGGGCTGTCACAATTATGACATAATCGTCTAATCGCAAGTATTTGACATAATCGCGATATGTTTCATAATCGTTTCCATGTTGAAAACATTCTTTTTTTTTTAAAGTAAAAAATAGTGGAAATAGCAGATCTACAAGCTCACAGCGTGTTGCGATGCGTCAATGTTCTTTTTTACGTATAAAGTTGTCAAATATGTCAGTAATTTCATTGTATATTTAGATCATGTGTCATACTGTATCTACCATGTGCAACTTCAAAGCCTAAAAGCCAAACAGAAATGCAATTGTCAACGACGAAAACACAATTAAATCGCAATTATTTGAGCGACAAATAATCGTCATGTGAAATGCCATAATCATGACAGCCCTGCTCTCACTTTCTCGCTCTCTCGGTTTTGTTTATCTCTCTCTCTTTCTTGTAAGTTTATTCCTCTCCTCCATCCTTACTCCATCACTCATCCTCCGCTTCCTCTCCACTCCCTGTGGAATCGTCTTTCTGTCCTCTCCTCTCTTCTCTCTCTCTTTTGTCTCTGTCGTTCACTCATTATCTCCCGCTCACTCCTTGCTCTGTCAGTCTCTGATGTATTGCCGCCTCTCTCTCTCTCTTGCTGGATCTGTCATTCTCTCCCCCTCTGATCCGTTCCTCTCGCTCTCTTTTTCCTCTTTGTCTGTCTATAGTTATGACATGACCATTTTTGGCTTCAGAAATGACTAATCGCTATCGCAGCTCATCAGACTGCTTCTCTGGTCCCCGCTGCAGAGGCCTGTGTGCGTGCGTGTGTGCGTGCGTGCGTGCGTGCGTGCGTGCGTGCGTGCGTGCGTGTGTGTGTGCGTGCGTGCATGTGTACCAAGCCTAAACAAGGGATTTAGAAGAGACGGCCATTAGGAACAGCCAGGCCCAGCTGTTGCTCCTCTATCTTTCTCTCTGTCCCTCTCTCTCTCTCATATTCCTCTCTATTTCTCTACAGCTGTCTTTCACTTTGATTCTCTAACTTTCTTACTCTCCCTCATATTTCTTCTGATATTTTCTATCAATCTGTTCCCAACCTCTTTCTGTCTCTTGAGTCACACTACTGTATTCATCTCCTCCTCTCCTTCTCGTCTCTCTCTCTCTGTCTTTGTCTCTTCTTGTCTTCATTTATCTCTTAGCTCCAAATATACATCCGTAAAAACCTTAATTGTTACAGCTGTGGAAAGCCCTGCCTCCCTAGTGTGTCTGCGTGCGTTGCGTGTATGTGTCCACATGTGCGTGCGTGCGTGCATGTGTTTCAGTGACCTACATGTTGATTAGCTGGGACTCCCCACTTCCTTCCTCTGTTTGTTTTCTTGTCATTAAAGCTATGTTCAGATATAGATACTGTTAGATTTCCGGGAAACATTAACATAAGTTGCCGGCATATGCACAGTATGAGAAGTGTTCTCACATGCCCTATTCTCCTGTACAGTTTGCGGTATGTAGCCAACCGTTCTCATTCTTGGAGGAATAGTTGAGTACGTGCTACTACTCATGTGAGATATGACAGTAAGCACGCAGACTAGACAGTTGGTGATGAGATATATCAATATAGCATCCATGATCCATCCATCTGCCGGCTGAATGGTTTTCTGCTGAAGAGATGAAATTGACGACCATTTGCAGTCTAGAATAATAATGGTAAATGATCATCATTCATTAGGTTATCACAGGGATGAGTGGGTTAACAGAGGTGGACATCTCATGTCCACAATGACTCCAAACATATCTTGAAATATCAACTCACTCATTTTTTTACAGACCATTAATTAAAGCAGCTGTGTGGTGGTACACTCTCTCTCTCACACTACAGACAGAGAGAGAGGTGGAGGGACCATCACCAACAGTGATTTGGACTAGTTGTTGCAGAGATCGGTGCATTGTAAAAGTAAGAATAAAACATTTAACCCATTCTATGCCACCTCAGGACGGTCCAAATCATCCCGAACTAGTTCGGGATAGGCACTAAAGCAGTTAAAAACATATAACCAGACTGTCTTTAAAAGACCTTCAACTGCAGAACATACTGTTGAACGCATTTAGAATATGCAAGCAATACCATGATGCTGCCGGCACGGTGTTGAAACATGTTTCCGCAAAGACTTTGCCCTCAATGTCGTAGGTCCCAAACAAGATTGCCGCCACTCGAAATTCAGTGCACGTTCACACGTGACACCAAAATCAAATATGCCGACACATCTGAATGGGGCTTTAAGTGAACAGCAAGGGAGAAGACAGAGAACGGAGATCACCCAATTGCACCAGCCAGTCACCAAATGTACGCAGTCAGCAAGTGAACCAAAGCAGATATTCAGTCAGTCAATGAGCCAGTCACTCACTTGTCAGCTAGTCCTTTAGCCGGTCAGACAGACAGTCAATCTGTCTGATAATTAACCAGTCAGGTGGTCAGCCAGCCAGCAAACCATTTTTTTCAGGTTAAGTCAGTTTGTCACTCGTGCAGTCAGTCAGCCAGACAGACAGACAGACAGACAGACAGACAGACAGACAGACAGTCAGTCAATTTTGTCAATCAATCAATCAATCAATCAGTTAGGCAGGCAGGCAGGCGGACGGACGGACGGACGGACGGACGGACGGACGGACGGACGGACGGACGGACGGACGGACGGACGGACGGACGGACGGACGTTCTGACAGGAGGTTCAGTTAGGTTTACAGTTGTGGGATTAGGCAGCGACCAGGCTGAGGATCAGAGCTACTAAATGAGCTATCACTTAATTAGATTGACCCAGCAGTTTTGGGACGACAGCTGAAAATGTTATATCCGAGATATAGTTTTTCTTTCTCAGCTAGGAGAATAATTTATGCTTTCGATTAATGTATTTACTTAATTCACACTACCTAAGTAAATTTGAGCAATTGAGCGTATTTGAGGAATCAAGATGTGGATTCGCCCCACGAACATTTAATTTAATTTAAATGTACAATTATGACAAAATATTTCACATGTGAGCTCAATGTTAACATTTATTCATGTTCCTTAATCAGTCCGACACTTAAAAACATCTGCTCTGAACAGCTGTTCTCTTAAATGGTTTACTTTAGAACACACACACACACACACACACACACACACACACACACACACACACACACACACACACACACACACACACACACACACACACACAGTAATAATATGTAACAAATGATGTGGGTTGTTTTTTTTTTGTTTTTTTTTCACATTATTTCTCTCTAGCCAAACACTAAATTACCCTTTTGTGTGGAGAGAGGCAGGAATTTTAAGTTGCTGACAATGCTGGAGGGAGACTTTATTTTATTCCATTATAATTCCCTCCCTACAACTCAAAAGGATATGTAACAAAATAAATGCTACGTCTCCTATGTACGACTAAACTTTTAGACATAAAAACATACAGTATCTCAAAGACTCTATTGTAATCCTTCACTTGCTCGACATGTTTGTTTGACGTAATTTTCCACAGAACCAAGAAGAATTGTGATGCTTTCACATTGCTGTGGGATGACTGTAGGTCCAATTGTTGTGCTAGGTCATAAAATGACTCTTAAGGGTGAAGGACAACTGTGTGAATGGCAGTACTGTGTCATTTTCTATGGCATGCAAGCATTTTGCAGTGCACACTGCACATTATGGTGAAAGTGTGGTGTGAACAGAGCCTGTGAAGCAGTGGGAGTGGGAGGACAAAATGGGATAAAACCTATTGCAAAAAGGTGCATAATGTCTCAATGGATTAATGACCGATGAAAACTTTAGCAATGGGGCGAGGAAGAAGTGATTGAACCTTTTGGCAGTCAACTTCCCCATGTAACGGTCACTTCTTTGACTGTCTCCTAATGGGGCCACATGGACACCCCCACATGACTCAAGATGCTGTTTTTTAATGATTATTATGTTAGTTGTTGGGTCAATGTAGTATACAATAGATTAATAAACAAGATGTATTTTACCCAAAAGGGGAAGCGGCAGTGCAACACCTAATGTAAAATCAAGCAGTCATCTCTGACCACATAAAAAAGGTCTCTGGAATTGTATTTGCTTTCAGTACAGCATGGTGGGTAAATTGCTTAAAACTCAGTGGACATCAAACAGATCACAGACAGACAGTAATTCACAAATAATTACAAAATGAACACAGGAATGTTCATTGTGTGTTCATCTGTCAGGACTAGAAAGTATTTCAGTCCTTTTTCCAGTAGAAAAAGCTGTTTTTAAAAGGGACCCATGGCATCTCCTAGACCTAGAGTGATGAGCAGGGTGAGAAGGGTCAAAGATTTGTCTTTGCTCTTTCTTTCGTGCGTTTTAGTGATCCAACTGGTGGAAGAAGGATGTCAATAATCCTGGGTGATTTATTGACTCTGTGCTGCAGTTTTTGCGTGTGACTGTCTGAGCTATGATATCAAACTATTATGGATGAAGTGAGTATATACTCTCTGTAATGTCTGCTTAGAACTTTTAATTTCTTCTAGCTGTCTTAGGAAAAACAAAATTGTATATTTAGCATGGAGGTCAAGCTTCTTTTATCTACTTTTCTCCATCAAATCTCTTAGTTATACCAATGTTTGTACTTACCTGTACAGTAGATGAAGTATTTATTAAAGATGACAATTTCTGTTTGGCTGTAGTTGATACGCCTACAAGCAGGGGGAAAGTACAGACCGTCCCCCCGAAAGAAAAAAACACACCAATACACCACTGTTCACCACTTGATCCCTATCCGTACACTTCGGAAAACAAGCCCAAACTAAAGCAACCCGCAACTATGAATATTTACAAGCTACTTTACAGGAAGACAAGCCCAAAGTCACTTATAATAAGCAGACCTGGCAACACACTGGCACACAGCATTTCAGACTAGTTTGCTTGCGCATGAACAATGTTCTTTCGGGCCGACTACAGTTTGTGCTTAGTCTGTGCCAACTAAATGCTACAGTCTGTCAGTCTGAACGAGATGGAAAGAGTCTCTTGTCGTTTGTTTGGTGGAGAGCCATCTTAAATACAACCACTGGATAAAAGTATTCGGCAAAGGAAAGCAGGGCAAGGTATGTGCTTTGTATTCCCACCTCCAGGCAACAAGGTCTTATGCACACCTGATAGGCTTAGAGACAGGTGCGTAGGCAGGGAATAATGTACTGTATACTTTCAATCATGCACAAATAGTACATATTATGACCCGCACACCATCTTACACTTGGCCAAAGAACTATTTTTTATTTAATAATGCAACGGTCAACGACCTCCTTCAGGCATGCCTGAAGAAGGTCGTTGAACGAAATGTTTCATTATTAAATAAAAAGGAGTTATTTGGCCAAGTGTAAGATGGTGTCATACTATGGGTCATACTATGTACTATTTGTGCATGATTGAAAGTATACATTATTCCCACCTCCAGACATGCAGTTTAGGCTTAAAATTACACTGTAAGAAATGAATGACTTTGTGTGACATTGCAATGAATATGACACACTGGAAAAAAAATAAAACCCTGCTGTAATTTAATCAAACCACATTTCCTGTGGCATGTATGTGAGTATGTGGCAGCCTGGTGGTGTGTGTGTGTGTGTGTGTGTGTGTGTGTGTGTGTGTGTGTGTGTGTGTGTGTGTGTGTGTGTGTGTGTGTGTGTGTGTGTGTGTGTGTGTGTGTGTGTGTGTGTGTGTGTGTGTGTGTGTGTGTGTGTGTGTGTGTGTGTGTGTGTGTGTGTGTGTGTGTGTGTGTGTGCATACCCATAGTGTATGTGTCTATTTTTGTGTGCACGTGCATGAGGGAGTCTGCATGTGACCTTTGTGATTCCACTAGGGACCAAAGGTTTCACCACAGACCTTTCCTCTGAACTCGTGAGGCTGAGAGAGACAGAGAGAGAGAACGAGAGAGGGAGAGAGAGAGAGCGCAGAGAGAGAGAAAGCAGATCACATGCGTCCATCTCTCATTTCTATTGACCAAGCCTATTGACCCGCGTATAAATATTTCATCCTCACAAGCTCCAGGGGATTTCTCTTTACTTTTTCGGCCGGAGGACCTTTCTGAACCCCACACAGACTCAAAGCTCGAAAAAGAAAAAAAAAACACAATCCCTATCCAATCCAATACTACAATACTAAACTACATAATATACGGAGAAAGAGCAGAGGGGAGAAGAGGGGAAAGGAAGGTAGGAGGAGGGAGGAGTAGTTCCAGGATTTTGTTTTTTCGGCCTGGTGCATGAACTCCCTCAACCTCCGGGAGACCTCGGGAGCCCAGCAGCACACCAGCAACGGCCGCTCTGATTGGCTGGGAGATGACGTGGGTGAAGAGGCCTCCTGAAAGGAGAGGAAGTGTGACCTGCTCATCCAGCGGTTCTTCTCAATCACTCTATCTCTCTCCCTCCCTACAGTATCTCTCCTCTGTTGGATGTTTTGGCTCCCTTCCTCTCTTAAAAACGTCCCCTCCCTTGTTATCTCTCTCTCTCTCTCGCTTTTCTCTCTATACGTTTCTTCATCTATCCATCGCTCCTCCCTTGGGTTCCCCCATTGTGTTCTCTCTCTCTCTCTCTCTCTCTCTCTCTCTCTCTCTCTGTCTGTGTCTGTGTCTGTGTCTGTGTCTGTGTCTCTTCTCTCTTGCACCCCACCTCCTTCTCTCCCAGTTTCTTCCCCTCCATCTTTTCCCTGACCTCCTCCCATCTTCCTTCATTCATTCTATCTCCTTGTCTCTCTACCTATGAGTACTTTATCTTCCTTACCTCCTTAAACCCTCTTGTCCCTCTTGTCCCCCTCACACACCTCCATCCACTTTCATCCCTCGCCTTGTCCTCTCTCTCTCTTTCTCCCTCTTTATTGCCCTCACTGTATGTTTCCTCTTCCTCTCTCTCTCTCTCTCTCTCTCTCTCTCTATCTCTCTCTCTCTCTCTCTCCCTGGGTCTTCCTGTCTTTGTCAAAGTCCTTGCACTCTTCCAGGAATTCTCTCACTGGAAGTGCTGCTTTCCTGTCCATCTAGCACCTTGCTTAACTCACGCATGCACGCACGCACGCACGCACGCACTCACACACACACACACACACACACACACACACACACACACACACACACACACACACACACACACACACACACACACACACACACACACACACACACAGGGTCTACTGTACTGTATGTTGTCTATAGTGCACTTAGACCATTAATGTGAAGCGGTGTGTCATGGGGAGTAAAAGGATGTGTATTTGATGACCATGCTTCTGTGAAACATCCACCTATGACTCATATCCACTTTCCCACGTGTATTCTCTCTTAACCACTTAAGCTCTCACGCAAAAAAAACAAAACAACCCTCACCAGGCATGACATCGTGATACGTTGTGACCTTGTAGATCTGAACAGTTTGCCATGTCGAGAGTGCTTAACCCATAAAAATCTGAGAAACGTTTGTTTCTGTCATTGGTTCTCAAACGTCTTCATGATGTAAAAAAAAAAGAATGTATTTGGCCGCCGACCCCAATCTCAAAATATTTCCAGGGACCCTCCCAGAAGCAAGGTTTTGAGTTAAAAAAAATGTTGCTTTAAAAAAATATATAAGATTTGCACATTATTATCATATACAGTAATTCTTATTTTTGAGTGGTGCTAACCGTCCTACATCTGGCTCTGTCTGTCTGTCTGTCTGTCTGTCTGTCCCATGTCTGTGTGTAAGTATGTCCAGCCCCATCCCACAATGGCCAAGCTTAGCAGGAGGCTTAATGAAATTAACTCATATAAATAGCACCGCTCACTTTTTATTAAATATCAGACCTACAAGTTTGTGCCACGCTATGAGCTTGTTACTGCAATTTTTTTAATAGCCAAAGTATAAAATAATGTTTAAAGCTATACTGTGTAAGTTGCTCACCTAGAGGTCAGTAGCTCTATAGCAAACCGCGGTCGCGTCCGTGTCTTTCGGCCGTTTTTCGCCGCGGACCACCCCCGCGTCTGCCTCCACCTCGCCGAGATCTATCTTTAGAGGGGTCCCTGGTTCCTGTGCGTTCAGGCATTCCGGAGAAACGGACTCCTTCACCGAGTAAATGCTGTTGTTATGTTGAGGCAAGCTACACGGGCGCCTACAAATATGGCCGCCGTATTGTGATAGCGACCCCACTTCAAGATGCGCTGTGATTGGCCGGCAGTGTATAACCCTCGCTGTGATTGGCCGGTAGTGTATGATGACGCAATTTTGCCGCGAAATTCTCCCCCCTCACGGCTCATAGAAAACATATAAAGAGAAGGCTTCAGAAGCTGAAAATAACGGAGTGGGTGTTCTAAAACTTTAGCGATTTAACAGTTCTGGACAATTGTAAGATTTGTTTTATAAAAAAAGTTACATGGTATAACTTTAAAGTGGTTAAATCTAAAATTACATGAATGCTTCCCCAGTTTTAATCATTTAACACACCTTGGCCTTGAAGAACTTTGATCCCTTCAGTTCTTTAGTTTTCATCTATCCCACAGCCCTCATCAATCTCAACTATGTTCTTATCCATCACCCTACTGTCTGACTTTAACTCTGTTTTTCTTTCTCATTGACCCATTAAGAACGATTAAATGCCTTCTGAACCTGTAGTTCTCAAATCAAAATTGATATATATCTGGCGAAGCGAACAGTTTTGGACATACAAGGTTTCTCACCCAACAATTAAAAGGGACAGGAAGTTGACTTCCCACTCACATTTAAAAGAAAGAAAGCTCTATTAAAAGCTCTATTGTCAGTCTTGACAAAATGTGTACAGTCACAGGTGATACAAAGTTACAGTTTTGTAAGCAAAATTCTTCTTAAGAAGCATTTCTTACCAAGACAAGTACTAAAGAATAATACATTAACGTACGTATATGAGGTTAGGTTACTATTCATTTCTTAAAGTAAACAATTATTAATATAAAAATATCTTTACAGGATTTGGTAAACACCAGTATTCTCATGACAAAAAGTTTCAGCATTTGCTCTATCTCAGGTATTAACAATATACACAGTTTGAAATAGTAATACTGTTTACTTCAGTTAATGCTTAAAATAATTAAGATATTTGTTATCTAAGCGTTTGGCCTCTATGAAACCAAAATGGGGAGCCTGAATAGATAAGCAGAATTGCAATCGATAAAATCCTACGATACCCATCCCTACACGCGCGCGCGTGCACACACACACACACACACACACACACACACACACACACACACACACACACACACACACACACACACACACACACACACACACACTATGAGTTTTCCAACTCTTGTCTCTTCCAAATGTGTTAGAATCATCAGTCTAAAGAGCTGAGCTAAGTTTCCTTCAGCACAACATGATCAGCAGTGCACAGAACACACCACTACACTATGTACCACACACACAATCAAATCTATAAACACCTCACTACCACTCTATAGATTGACTACACACCTATTACTTTACATAGTAGATCTCTCTCTCTCTCTCTCTCTCTCTCTCACACACACACACACACACACACACACACACACACACACACACACACACACACACACACACACACACACACACAGGTTTGCAATTACTACTTTGTGGGGACATTACACATAGTCTACTATATTTGTGGGGACATTCCATGCATTTTTATGCAAGTCCCACAGGACTAACCTCTATCCCTAAACCTAACCCCTAACCCTAACCCTAAGGGTCGTTTCATACCGTTATAAGGAGCCAACTCATTTCGGTTCGGGAGGACGCCCCGACCCGAAATTATTTAGGTTCGGGGGGAGTTCATCCATATTTTCTTAACGGCTAGTGCCCAAGTCGCTTGTAAATATTGGAGGTCCGTGGCATGACGACGTTTGTGGCCGATGAATGAGCGTTGCAGGGCGGATATACACTGAATGACTGGAGGTCCAGTGAGTAGCAGCTCCAGCAGGTAGCTCTGGTCCATAGCGTTAGTGGAGTTCTCCCGTTAGGAGAACTCCACTAACGCTATGGACCAGAGCTACTCCAGCAGGCAGCAGCACCAGCGGGGTCTCTTCTCTCTCTCTCATTCACACTCACAAACGCTCCAATAGCATCAAAAACATTTAATCTACAAGCTCACATTATAGACGTGCCGCCTCCCTTGCTGCATGCATGTCATCACGCAGTCACACAACTCGTCGTGGAAAAAAAAAAACATATCAACACGGAACACTAGCAATTAGCAAAGTTGTGTTTAAGCTCTTCTTTTCTCTTTAAAACGGTCGGCGACGCGTTAAGCAGCGATACACGCCAAGTAAATCAGGGCTGTCTCATACACGCAGCAAAGGCGTGTGTGTGTGTGTGTGTGTGTGTGTCGCGCGCGCGCGCCTCCCAGTCCACCACTCTTCGTCTCCAGTATCCGCTCTCTGATGTCCAATACACGGCCACACAAGCATTTGGAAGTCGGCGTGTCTCCCACACAAACAACGGCTGTTTCCTTGGATTCACAGCCGAGAATATGAACGTGAAGCCGGGATGAATGAATGAGAAGACACCGTTGAGTACCGAAATTAAGTCGGGAGGTCACAACATTTCGTCAGCACCGTAGAGCCGAATTTAGTCGGTTGACGCCCCCCCGAACCGGGGGATGCGAACCATATTTGGGTTCGCCTACTGCCGAACCGAAATTAGTTAGGGTCCTTATAACGGTATGGATCGACCCTAACCCTAACCCTTAACCTAACCCCTAAACCTAACCCTATACCTTGTGGGACACTAAATTTGTCCCCACAAGTTTTTCTTTCTCCGATTGTACCATCTTTGTGGGGACATGAGGTCCCCACAAAGTAGTAATTCCCTGTCCCCACACACACACACACACACACACACACACACACACACACACACACACACACTACAATGCAAACCTACTATACCACACATACCCTCTGCACTACTCACAAACGTACAGTTCCTCAGGAGACATGTCAGGGGGAGAGTATGTCTGAAGTGTTTGGGAGGTGAAGACAGTGTCAGGCAGAGGACAGTGTCTGACAGAGTGATGAATATGGAGGTGGAAATCAGAGGTTTGATTGGTACGGTGTCACGGAGCAATGTGGAAGGTCAGATGATGGTTGATTTTCTGAAAAGGATGGTAATGGATGTAGTCATACTATTCAACACGTATTTAAAGAAGAGAGGTCACACAGGGTGACGTATAAGACTGCAGGGCAGGACAGGTCACATAGGTAAAGTCAATCTGAAAGAGAAAGTTGCCTGCAAATGGATGGAAGGGGAAGGTAGCTATGCAGCATCAGACGGGGATGACTTTGAACAGGGGCGTCAATTGGATATGGCAGGGGTATGCAGCTGCCATACCCTGGTTCCAGGGGGGGAAATAAAAGTTACTTTTAAATATAAATCCATGAATGTCTTTGTCTACAGTATCTGTGCTGGTTATTATGTTGTTAAATTACAGTAAAATAACTACAAATGCAAAATGTAACAAAATGGTCACTTTAACAAGGTATTATAATTATATTCTACACACTTGTATTCTCCCCATCTTGACAAAAAGGTATATTCCCAGGTTCTGCAGGTCAGCTGCACAGGTGCAAAGCATTATTGTTAATTGTGGCACGTTTACTAACATGCTAAGTTTAGCTGCACTTGAACAACTGTTCCAGGCTGCCATATCCAGCCCAAGAAACCATAGAAACCTGGGTAAAAAACTGAAAATACTAGTTTTTTTCAGACATTGTGAGAATAGCCGATCTACATGCTCACAACGCCTCGCAGCGCGAGGCGTTGTGAGCATGTAGATCTGCTATTTTCACAATAGAACCGTGTTATACAAAATGTAATGCCTCTTTTCCATGAGGACTCCCATCTTTGCCATACCCTAGCTTTTGCTGAACTGACGCCACTGACTTTGAAGATGGAAGACTGTTGGTGCCCAGGTGCAAGACAAGCGGCAGTATCACAAAAGAAAATATAGTCTGGTAATGCTGAAAAGGCTGACATGGCTTGTGTGTCGTGACATTTACATGTACTATATATGCACTGAAGAAGATCTGATTGATCAAAACATCCAGAATATTCCTCGAATATGGGGAAAAGATATATGTTTATTTGACAGGGACAATACAAAAAACAATCTATCAAGTTATAAAAACAACCTAAATATTATTATTATTATGATTTATTTTGCTTGAATCCAATAAAAGATATATTTAGTTTGTTTTTGGCAGAGACCTGTGCTCCAATGAACACTTTTTCCAGTTATTGCACTATACAAGTTCTACACTCATATGCTGCGTTCAATTACTAAAATGTCAAATCAATCAACGCTAATCAAAGCAATGAGAAAGGGAGTATATTGCACCTTATTGCAACATATAAAATATTCATGTCATGTTCATTTGTTAATGAATTGCTTTTGGTTTCATTCGTATGCTATCACCAGGGCCGGTTCTAGGGTTCAGGTGGCCCTAAGCAAGATTATTTTAGGTGGCCCCCCACTGACGGACGCGCGCACTTATTAACTGTCTTTGAATCGCCAAAACCAAAGTTATAAATAATAACGTCTTCTTCTATCTAGTAGAACATGTGGTGTCTGTTGTTAGCACTCAAGCATGTATCTACTAACTACACACATAGGGTTGCCAACTCCCAGAGATTCAAATATGGGATACATCCTCCGAAAAAAATGTTTTGAGGGGCGGTCAAAACCCCAGAAATGCATAGAAATCTGCATTTTGGCACAGATAAAACATTATTAGATCATTCTCTCTGGTTAGTTAAAAGCTATTAAAACAGAAACATGTAGGCCTATGCTCTAATGAAAAACATTTAAAAACCAAGATATAACTATTATAATACATATCTATTTCTAGACACTGTTTAATTTGTCCAAAAACATGAGTGTAATCAGTGCTTAATTTGTCAATGAAAAGGTGGGGGATCCTAGGTTTCGCGTGCACACGCGCACATGCACGCACATGCACACGCACGCACACGCGTGCATGCATGCACGCACGCACACCCAGTGTACATTTTCATTAACACATTAACTATATATATATATACAGTATATATCACTGTCAACAATAAAGCATCACAGAAGCCAAAAAAGTCTCTATTTGGAAGGACGAAAACATAGATGACCATATATAAACAGCACTACTGCACAGTGCAATAGAATAATTATCTTATCTGTTTCAACAGAGGTGTGGTGTATCAAAATAGTAAAGTGAAAATGTATTTGTAAGAACACTGCACACACAGCCAAAGTGCCAAACTCACTGTTGCTAACCAAAATATCAGTGTACAACAGTAATATCACTAATGTCCAGTCCAACAAAAGCAGATTCAGATTCAATCTGATTAATTGTCCTGTGTAACAAGGATGCATTTCCTTTTCTTGTTCACGTGTGTTTTGTCCATGACTAACTGAATCCTCTTTATATGCTTGCAAATTCAGACACATGACATCTTTTTCCAGAGATGTTGCAATCAGTTCTATGAGTTCTTCATCGTCACAAAGGTCTCCCCTCCTGTCTCACAGTACTCTCACTGGCTCTCCTGTCCTCCAGTCTTCATTTAATGTAGTTTCCCTTCAATGGAGGGGACATAGCCTATAATTAGGACTGGAAGTTTTTAAAAAAAAAGCAAGCCTAAACTGGGTGACACGTTCTCTCACTTCTCTGTCCATTCACTGTCCATCAGCGCGCGCACACACACACACACACACACACACACACACACACACACACACACACACACACACACAAAACAGCGCTGTCCCTGAGCAACAGAGCAAGCAATGTCACGACTCACGCTAATCATACCCACGCAGCGATGGGAGGGACATTTTTACACTCATTCACAGCATTTACTCATGGCTCTAAATCAATAACAATGCACAAGATAAATGCAAGTTAACAACGTGTGCTTAAAAGCCTTTTATGGCATTGAACTGAGCCTCGGTCCAAATCCCCCCTGCAGTACTAAGGAGCCCCCTTTCACCTGTCGCTGCTGTCCTGTCCTCCTCACCACCTCCTTCGTCCTCACTCTCTGATTTATCCTCCTCATCCTCCTCCTCTCGTTCCCCGTGCTGGTCATCGGGTGTCATCATGCCAGTGGCTGCCCCCTCCTCCTCCTCATCTGTGCCGCTGTTTACAGCACAGAGCCCCGCTGCTGCTGTGCTGTCGGCCTGTCGCTATCTGCCGAAATAACTTTGGCCTGTTTGGGGTCTGGCTGACCGACTGTTTTTTTAGAACGTTAAAGTTTAGTTTGTCGCTTTGACCTTTTAGCAGCCGCTTGCTTGCGTATTGTTTTGTTGCTCGGTAAACTCCATGGTAAACTCCCTGTGCAGTGTGCAGTGCAGCGTGCGACCGAGGCGGAAACAAAACAACTAGTTGCGTGAACCTGTGTCATCACGTGATTGATGTCTGTCAAACCCCTCTTTTGTTTTTCAGATTAAAACGCATACAAATATTAAAAAAATTATCAAACAAGGGTCACACCAGAACAACATAAAACAGAGAGAACATAGATTAAAAAAACAGTTTATTTATAGATTTTTATTGACAGGGAAGGTCCCGGATCCTTGATTCAAAATCAAATAGGTGGCGGATCCAATGAAATAGGTGCCGGTCAGAAAAAGTGAGGTACCGGAACAAGATCCGGCTTGATCCGGCACAAATTAAGCACTGAGTGTAATGTTATAACAAGAAAAAATAACAATTGATTTGAATCAGATTCATACAAAACATTACACACCTTCATCCTGTGTTCTTTTGGTCACAAATTGCAACTTGTAGGCCTATTCAACTCTACAGTATGTGGCATATTTTCAATTCTGTTGTGTCTTGAGTGAGATCTTAATTTTATTGCACATTAAAATAATAAGTAGCATTTGTATAGGGTATAGGAGTGGGCAACTTAGATGATGGAGAGGGCCACTATATTTCACAATCACTCCAGAGGGCCACAATGCACATTGTAAAAAAATAGATCTACAAGCATTGCGATGATCCATTATTTTCACAATTTTTTTAATTGGAATCCTGTATTCTTTTTAGCAATTTTTTTAACTGGAATCCTGAAATGTAACATTATTATTTAATTTCAAATACATATGTTCGTATGTTAACTTTATGAAATGCAAATACATTGACAAAAAAGACTATAGCACTGGTCATTATGCTACTACTATAGACTGAAGTAATTAAAGTGGGTAACAGCTGAAATCAATAATATATCGTATTCCGAAATTAACCTGCGGGTCTTGGCCACATGTCAAGAGGGCCACTTCACACTCACTCCACGATGCATAGTGAAAAATAGCTGATCTACAAGCTCAAAACGCGTTGCAGTCTTCTCCCTGTGATGTGGCCCCCTTATGGTTGTGGCCCTAAGTGACCGCTTATGTTGCTTATGCCAGGAACCGGCCCTGGCTATCACTTCAAAACGAAAAGGGATATGAATAACATTGGTTGTTGTAATCAAAACTCAAGTTAACTTCAATTAAGTTCCTGTTGGTATTTCAAAGATGGATAAATATTTAGCTTCATGGACAAGTGTTTTTAAAAGATTTAAATAAACAATATTGCCTCAAACCATTGCCTTAAACACATTTTGAAGGCCCCAGCAGTCCCCCCAAATCATAAACAACACTTTATTGACATTACATTGAGAATGATGCCACACTGTGTATAGGGGCCACTGCTGCTTCCAATGAACGCTTCGGTTCACAGGAACATACTGTATGTCTGGATGAGATAAAACAAGGCACTGAATGTAAATACTGTATATTTATATCTTATAATGAAGCCTAACATTTTTCTGTGAATCTTGAATTGATTTAAACTGCATCCAGACAGGTCCAATCACTTTGCTTCATAGGAGGATTTCACTCATGTAGGAAGAACTTGATTTCATGCTGTATGTTATACCATGAGATGAAATCACTTCTTTTTGCAGTGAGAAGTGTAAAAGGTTACAGGCAACATAAGTTCCAGGCGCAGGCAAACAAGAGTGAACTCAGCTTGACCTAGAGTTGCTATCAGCCACAGTGATTTTTCTGGAGCGTCCTGCATATCGGCAGTCAGGGATGTTAAATACTTGAAATCACAATGAGGCAAGACGAGGGACGAGTCAGGGCTGCATTTTTAATACGTGTGAAGATTATTCTACTCCCTTCAGCCTAAGCCTCCTGCCAGACTGATAGTAGGTGAAAGGGTCATTGCCATCTCGTATCCAAACGCCAAACGCCAAACAGTACCTATGGGTACCACACTAGCTTCCCATAGTGAAACAAGCCCATGAAAAATAGATGTTCCACATGAAAAATAGATGGCTCTGTATTAGTTAGTTGGTTTTGTTTGCAAATTTGTGCTGCATTCTATTCTATTTATTCAGTTTTCTATTGGCTGATACTGTATATGTAGGGGAGAACGGGGTAAGATGAACCACTGGGTAAGATGAACCACCCCCTTTATCTTTAAAACTATACACATGAGTTGTCATTTGACCTTAAAATAAGAACGCAAACATCATTTCTACCTGGCTGTGGAGTTAACAGACACATGGGCAAAGTGTAAAGCATATTTCTACCCCAAAAAGTGTTTTTTTGCTGGTCGAAGTACATTTTTTACTTTTATGGTATAATGATTTTTATGTTAAGGCAAATGTACCCAGGTCGAAACTTATATATCGTGCATGTTGGTGATAGCCCAATGTATAAAACTATGTGAATCATTTAGCTAAAGTTGAGCCTTAAGCATTAAGCTAGCCAGGTTTTGTCAAAATGGTGACCGTGGGGCAAGATGAACCAAATGCCTTGGGGTAAATTGAACTATGTGAATCACCATTCATATTTTTTATTGGGTCTTTGCTCCTCAAATTATGCTGAATGATCTTTCATTTTGATTAATACACTAATTTAAGAGAAGTTTTTAATATTATATTAATAATTGCAAATATTAAAAGGTTCTGAATAACAAACTTAATTTAATTGGTTTTAATAGTTTTTCTGGTCCCACCCTTTTTTACAGTACACTAATAAGACAAAATAAGACATAATAAAGCCATAATTAAGAAATAATGTGTTGGTAATTAGAACTTATAATGTTTTATTAGACAAGAACAAAGACAGAATAAGACAGAATAAAGCCACAATAAGGATGATGTTTTATTACCCCTTGAATGAAACGTAACATATCAGGGTCCCAACAAACTCTAATAAGTCCTATAAGACCAATCAGGGTCCTAACAAAGTCTACTTATTTAACATTAGGCTTCATTAGAAAATAATGTGCTCTAATTACAAACAAATTAGCACTCATTATCACATAAGTGTACTGTAAAAACTAATCAACGACAAGGTAATTAGAACTTATCATTTTTATTAGACAGAAACAAAGACAGAATAAAGCCATAATAAGGATGGTGTTATTAACCCTTGAATGAAACGTAACAAATCAGGGTCATAAGAAATTCTTCTTATTTAACATTAGGCTTCATTACAAAATAATGTGCTCTAATTACAAACAAATTAGCACTCATTATCACAGAATTGTACTGTAAAAACTAATCAACGACAAGGTAATTAGAATTTATTAGACAGAAACAAGACAGAATAAGGATGATGTTATTACCACTCAAATGAAACGTAATAAATCAAGGTCCTAACAAACTCTTCTTATTTAACATTAGGCTTCATTACAAAATAATGTGCTCTAATTACAAACAAATTAGCACTCATTATCACAGAATTGTACTGTAAAAACTAATCAACAACAAGGTAATTAGAATTTATTAGACAGAAACAAGACAGAATAAGACAGAATAAGGATGATGTTATTATATGAACAATGGCCGAACTCTCCACCAGGGGGAGCTCCTGAGCACATTTTTTCCCTGCCTGCTGCAGAAGAAGAGAGGAGGAAGCCAGCAGCACAGACATATAAAGCTAGACGCCTCCTTCGGCTAGGGGGCGTATGCATTGAGCAACCAAGGGAATCTTCGTCGCTTCCGTGTTCATTGCTTCCGCGTGCGTCACACATACGGAAGTCGGTAAGCCAATCAGAGGCAGGTGGGGGCTGGTCTTTACGTATGCAGCCTATAAGAACAGCTGAGCAGCGCAACATCGGAACTGGCTGTTGAATTGAATTGTGGTCCTTGGAAAAGTCACGGAAAAGACACACTGTGATTGGCCAGTAGTCACTTTGACTGACAGCGTTCCCTTTGTTTTTTCAGGAAGTCCGGTCTAGAACTTTTGCACATCGCTCCAATTAACTGCAGAGGCGAACGAGGCATCTAGCTCTTTATATCTGTGGCCAGCAGCAGAGCAGATAGCTCCATATGTTTTTCTAAGAGAGTGTTTTGACACATGTTCCAAAGCTTTAAAAGCTGATTCTGAGGCAACTAAATGTGATTAACCTTACAGACATCGAGTAAATGATCTTCTATGTTACTGTATGCTGCCAGTTGACCTGAGAGTACCGTTTCCTTTTCTTTTGATGAAGAATCTCTGGTGAGTGTGTCTTTCTTAACAAGGGTGCTAAGCTAACTGTTAGTATGCAGCTTCATGCTAACAGTTAGCTTAGCACCCTTGTTAAGAAAGGCACACAAAAGACAATTACACTCACCAGCATACAGTAACATAGAAAATCATTTACTCAATGTCTGTAAGGTTAATCACATTTAGTTGCCTCAGAATCAGCTTTTAAAGCTTTGGAACATGTGTCAAAACACTCTCTTAGAAAAACATATGGAGCTATCTGCTCTGCTGCTGGCTTCCTCCTCTCTTCTTCTTCTGCAGCAGGCAGGGAAAAAATGTGCTCAGGAGCTCCCCCTGGTGGAGAGTTCGGCCATTGTTCATATAATAACATCATCCTTATTCTGTCTTATTCTGTCTTGTTTCTGTCTAATAAATTCTAATTACCTTGTCGTTGATTAGTTTTTACAGTACAATTCTGTGATAATGAGTGCTAATTTGTTTGTAATTAGAGCACATTATTTTGTAATGAAGCCTAATGTTAAATAAGTAGACTTTGTTAAGACCCTGATTGGTCTTATAGGACTTATTAGAGTTTGTTATGACCCTGATTTGTTACGTTTCATTCAAGGGTTAATAACACCATCATTATTATGGCTTTATTCTGTCTTTGTTTCTGTCTAATAAAAATGATAAGTTCTAATTACCTTGTCGTTGATTAGTTTTTACAGTACAATTCTGTGATAATGAGTGCTAATTTGTTTGTAATTAGAGCACATTATTTTCTAATGAAGCCTAATGTTAAATAAGTAGACTTTGTTAAGACCCTGATTGGTCTTATAGGACTTATTAGAGTTTGTTGGGACCCTGATATGTTACGTTTCATTCAAGGGGTAATAAAACATCATCCTTATTGTGGCTTTATTCTGTCTTATTCTGTCTTTGTTCTTGTCTAATAAAACATTATAAGTTCTTATTACCAACACACTATTTCTTAATTATGGCTTTATTATGTCTTATTTTGTCTTATTAGTGTACTGTAAAAAAGGGTGGGACCGTTTTTCTTACGTTTGAAGAAAGGAAGGAAATATGACTATTTGCAAAAGGGAATATGTTATTAAAATATTTCTGATAAGTACATTCTTTGTTCAAGTTTAAACTGTTTAAAATGTTACCCCTTTACTTGGATCAACTTACCTCTCACCTGGGGCAAGTTGAACCAAATGGCCACTTTTTTTCATATTTTTATGGTCCTTTGTCATATACACTTACTTATAATTTCAAATGATAGCAGACATCCTGAAATATGTCTAGATGTTTTGAATGTACTGCCATGTCACTTTTTCTTGCTTCCAGGGCAACATAAGCACGAAGTGGTTCATTTTACCCCGTTCTCCCCCTACATCCCTTTTCTTTCTTGGTCGTGGTGGAGCACTTTGTTTTGAAAAGTGTTACAAATAAATGTTATTATAAGGCATGTAATTCATAATATAGAATATGGTTTGCAGTAACCTTTAAGAAATATATTGTAACATGAAGATTATATACTACAAAACATGCAGTCAGGACCACTCTTCAAAGTTAACATTTATTAGCAGTGTAAACAATGCAATACATTTATGCTTGGCAGTTTATTCTGCAGCATGCAGGATAAAGCAGGGGGCATGCATGCAGTAAATCCTCCCAGAGGATGCAGACTGAACAGAACCTGCAGCAACAATGATACGGTTTGATCAATACCAGAGTACAGAACGAGGTGGAGGTTATAGGGTGGAGGAGGTGGCAGCTTGCCGATGACTGCAGTGTGCAGCACGAGGAAGCAGAGAGTCAGTGGTTGGAGGCTGTGATTTTAAAAAGACCGCCTTGTTGTGAGAATGACTGTGATTGGTGTGTGAGAATCTGCTGAGCTTTCAGCTGACTATCAGAGGTAGGAGCTGGACTGCAGTACGTTGGCAAGCCTGAACTAAACCCTCAGTAATGCTTAACCCAACGCTATTCAGCCTGCGGCCCGTGGACCACATGCGGCCCCTGAGGCATATCTATGCGGCCCGTCATGGTCATACCAATATAAAATATATTTAGTCTACTTTCAGTGTGGACAAATAGATGATTCTTCATTTCTCTCCAAAACCACTATAGGAAACTAATTTTGTCTTATTATACAATACTTTTTTTGCTATTTTGTTTGTTCCAAAAGAATAAATTTCTTCCAATGAAGTTTGGCCTCATGGATGGAAATGTGGCTGTTGTCTTTGTTTCCCCTTCATTTTAGATTACTCATGTAGTGTGTTACTAAATCATTGTCTAAAACAGGGGTTTTCAAAGTGGGTGACGGGGCACCCCGAGGTGCTGTGATGCCAGTCCAGGGGTACCGCGAAATAATTTGATAATATTTGGAATTCATCAATATCACTACATCAACATCGCTTCACTATGCTTAGTAAAACAGACCTGATTCGCAGTGTACTTGAGTTCTTTTTCTATCTACGACAACTCTCTTCACCAAAGATCGTCTATTTTTGGTGAACCTTCCCCCCAGAATAGGCATGCTGGGGTTCAAGTGGTTAAACGTAATGTTATTTTCAGTCAGTTCTGATGGAAACAGATATTTCTCCAATATGATGTAAGATTCTAAAAATGTACAGTGTAACTCAGGGGTACCGTGGATGAAAAAGTTATTTACAGGGGTGCCCTGAGTCAAAAAAGTTTGAAAACCCCTGGTCTAAACGTCCAAAATAGGACCGTCAATTTTAGCTTGCAGCTCTTGGACTTTTTGTATTTTGCTGAGGGGCCCCTGAGCCATCTTAAGTTGAGTAGCCCTGCAAAGACCTGAGGCCGATTCTACAAATGTCTTCTAAATCATATCTTTTGCGAATTGTTTTGCTCTTGTTGAGATTTGTTCCCTATTAAATTAGTCACAGTAATTTTGGGGGTGAAGTGTTCCTTTAAGATTGGAGGACTTCATATGAGACATATTTTCCATGTGGAGAGTTTTCTCACCTCAGAGGGCTTATATTTCTTTGCAGGGTAGAAGCCACACGGAGGTCTTAACTCAGGCTCCAGGGGTCGAGGGAGAGCCTCAGCCTTGGCTTGGCTGAGTGTGGAGGCAGTCCGGTCTCAACCAGGATATCCTGGGTCAAAGATCATCTACTGTAAGCAGGATATCCTCCCCTCCCTGTCACCAGCCGTCCCCCAACACACACACACAGACACACACACACACACACACACACACACACACCTACGCACGCACACGCGCGCGCGTGCACACACTTTGTCCGTTTCCTCACTGCAAAAAACATTTCCATCTTTGTACAGTCATAGTGTTATGTTCTACCTTGTCTAGTTGGGCCGCAGCCATCTAATATTTAATGGACATTTCTCATTTGGCATTTTCTTTAATATATCATGTCAAACTCGACTGGCGCTGTCAGATATGATGCTCAGATGCAACAAACGGTTTATGGAGTTTGTCCTTTCTGTAGGACTGGCAGGATGATTCTATAAAGGCCCAGAATGGATCTGGCTTCCGCTCAAACTCCCCTGTGTGTGACAGAATGTTCCTAAAACTAAATAAGAAAAAATATTCTCCATTCATTATCTATTTGGGGACGGTTTGGGGTTTGGTGCCTTGTTCATTGGCAGCAGAGGTGATGGGCACCATCTATACTATAATTTTGCGAATGTCTGAGTGAGTGAGTGAGTGTCTGTCTGTCTGTCTCAGCGTTTCTCCTCGGTGGCTGGAGCAATTGATCTGAAATCGCATCACCATCAGCATATGAACACACCTGACATAACTGTGAAGCCCGTTTGTCACTTTCACAAATCGTATGCTGTATATTAGCATTTTTATGGTGTATCTATATCTATTTAGCCTACAGTACCTTTTGTGACCACACATGTTAAGGGAGGGGCGCTGTTGTTCAGGCCATGCACAATCACACACAAACCCACACACACACACACACACACACACACACACACGGGGGGGGGGGGGGGGGGTGTGTGCAGGCAGGTCTGTAGCCATTAAACGAAACGGGTTTCTTACATTGATGCTCCTACATCATGCAAGCACCAGTTAAAGTTACTTTCCATCCCTCATATACTGTGTGCACAGTGCACATCCCATAACCCACACACTGCACATCATTTTGGAGCTCATATCTTTGAACGGGTAAGGGCTAGTATATATAATGCAGTCACCTTCCAGTCACTAGGTCACAACTGGAATACACTGGATCTACCTTGCAAGATTGCAACCTTTCTGTTACTGGCTGGCCTCTTTTCCTCTAGGCCAGTGTTTCTCAAATGGGGGTACGTGTACCCCTAGGGGTACACGCAGGTACTGCAGGGGGTACTCAGAAATTGCCCCCCAAAAAGAGAAAAATAGAAGTATAGCCTAAATCATGCTAATATTGTTCATAGTTAAATAATTGACTACAATTGAATTAGGAGGGGGGGGGGGGGACATGTACTGTATGTTTAATGATGACAAGGAGAAACTTGATATGAGCCTGAGTTGCTAACCCAAATTACATGGTACACAGGCAACTGGGATGTGTATTGAGGTTATTGACATGAAAACCGTTTTAAATTCTTTCACTCCATTCCTTATTTGTGATTTTATATTCTTGAAATAGCCTCATACCCGGTATACCACTATTTATTTGATAAAGTTTCATAAGCAAAATGTTGTTGTCGGGTAAAGGGGGTACTTGGATTCAGAAATCAGGGAAAGGGGGTACTCGAGCCAAAAAAGATTGAGAAACACTGCTCTAGGCTACCCTGCCTTCCCCTAATTGTTCCTCGCTTTGCTGGGGGCACCCTGAAACCCCCCTCAAGGGCCTCCGGGGAACCCCAGATCCCCCTTCCTTATAAAGCTCCAGAATGGAGCTCGTTAAGGAATGCCTAAATGAGGGTTAATTAAGCTACTCTTAATGCATTCATGGGATGAGTTAAAATTTCTCAGCATTTCTATGATTTGTGTTCCTATATTCTTATTCCTATGATATACAGTGCTTCTCAGTTCACTTATGTATCATTCAGTTGAAATCTTTCTTGAGAGTAAAATTACTATTTTATAAATATTAGTTCTTCTTCCTTGCCAGGGACAGATTTACTCTTGTATAGATTTTGGAATGGCACCTTTGCCCCATATGTCTGTTTAAATTATTACATGCAGGGAGTTTCAGAGGGACCCCAGCAACAGTTTGGGGAGCAGAATGGCCTGGGGGGAAATCACTGGTTGACAATATTTTGAAAAGAAACAACATAAAGAAATATACACGTATAGCTTGTTTTGGGATGGAAATCGCCAGTGACAGTTGAGTCATGGCGAAAACAAGTTATGAAGTTATCTCTCCACCTTGGCAGGATTTGTTCTGCCTGTTCTGCCAGAATACAAATCAGATGAAATTACTGGATGGATGATATGTTTATGCACCGCCTGGCCACACTGAAGCAGGAAAGGCACTGTCCCCGGTGCCACTCATGTCATAGGGACAAAACTGTAGATGTGTGTGTGTGTGTGTGTGTGTGTGTGTGTGTGTGTGTGTGTGTGTGTGTGTGTGTGTGTGTGTGTGTGTGTGTGTGTGTGTGTGTGTGTGTGCGCGCGGTACGTGAGAGAGAAGGTGAGAGCAAGTTGTTCCCTTGTCCCTATTAAAGACGCACGCACACACACACACACACACACACGCACGCACGCACGCACGCACGCTTGTACACAATCTCCCAGCAGCCCTAACTCACTGTATCCCTTCTCCAACAACACATTTCCAGATGGTATTTCAGTGACTTTTACACAAATTATTATAGGTGTGAAATATTGAGCCTGTATTCATATCTGCCCTAAGCAGAACACACTGAAACCCAAAAGAGAGAGATCGTTAAATATTGAAGGCTGGACCATTGGGAGTTTACTCCCAGCTTTCCTGACATTGTGTCATTCTCCCCCTTTCTCTCGGACACTACATTTCCTAAAACCCGTGGATGACAATCACCGCTTTGCCTAATCAGCTCATTGGCCATGAGACAATGAGATGGATGAAGCGACCACTAATCAGTCTGTCTCAATTCATTACACACACCCACAGTCACCCTGGAGGAGAATCCGTTTTTAAACCGCTAAAGATCAAGTAATCACTTTGAGATGAAACTAAATTGTTTCACCTCAGTGATAATGCATTGATTTGTAAAGAGCAGAATCGGCCAGTTCCTTTCTTCAGACAGTGTGCTGGTTTATTGCCTTGCCCACATGCTTGTGTGGCATTGTATTGTAATCAGACATGTGTAGTCTGGCTGGGTGGACTGAAACCTGGTGGGAATGATCGGACTGAAACTTGGTGGGAATGATCACTAGGCTGTCCCGAAAAGAACTTTTGGGCTGAATAGGTCACGGTCCAAATCGATCAATAGGCAGAGTCACATGGTCTTATAGGACAAGGTCACGATCAAGGACATATCTCAGGACATAGAACAAGAGATGTTTGTGCAGGCAGGGTTTACACCGTGCCCTTTACTCATTTACCCTCCTATTTTCCTTCATTTCCATTTCATTTACTTTGACGTGCCAGACATTGCAGAGGTACAGTAGACTAGAGAGAGAGGCCCTTTCACACCTGGCATTAACATGCGTCTCGTTCGTATCCAGATTACATCTAGGTATGATTTAGGCAGAGGATCTCCACTGTCCACATTGAGATCTGACGTCCACGCACAATCGCATGAATGACTTCACATCCACCTCTCCCTAGTGTGCAGTAACCTTGAGAGATAATCGTGGCTGTCCGTGGAGACTGACGTTATCCATTTTGATAATGATTCGCCTACTAGCTCGCTGCTAGCCTTGTGCTGTCAGTTGTGCATAAAAAAGTATTTCCACATAGCATATCGTCATTGTCGGATGGAAACCTTGTATCTCCAAGTTTCAAATGTGTACGTTCTTTCGCAAAGCAAAGCCCTGCTTCATCATACAAGGCCGTCGCACAAAAGTAGTGAAAACAGCAGATCTACAAGCACACAACGCCTCGCGGTGCGAGGCGTTGTGTGCTTGTAGATTGGCTGTTTTCACTAGTTTAAATAATTTTTTAAATGATAAACGCAAAACGAAGTGTTTTGGACATACGAGATTTTCACCCGACAACGACGATATAGTAGTTGTTGCATGTCGGATTTTATTTTTATTTGGCACTATTAGCCAGCAACAGTCTGTCCCATTTAAAACGAGATAATGAAGCGTAAAAATAAGTAACTGACAAATACATAAATAAATAACGTACTTCCCTCTCTCCCAGGGCCGCTGAATGGAGACCATAAAACTGGCGCATGTGTATGTGTGCGTGGGGTGCGGAGAGGAGCACTTTCATCATCAAGCTGTGATTGATAGGGAAACTTTTCAATGTGTTTACAAACGGTTTGGCCCTGAGAGACAGTCATATTCATTGGATCTCTCTGCCTCATACAGACGTTATACTCACAGTAGATGTACATTTGGACAGTTTGGGGAAAAAGGATTGAGCACTGCTGGCTTGAAGTACCTTTTGGAAATTTATAGGCTCGGATGGCAGTTTTTTCCTTTCTTCTTTTTTTCTGAAGTTGACTTTACTTTCAAAGCGAAAGTTGCACAGCGGGTTCTATTCATGTCCTTTCACAGGCAAACTGCTGGGTGAGAGCAAGCTAAACAGAAGGAGGTGATAGCGGTAGGACAGTGGGGCTGAACGATGGAGTACAAATGAAATAGAATGAGAGAGAGGGGGACAGAGAAGCGTGTGTTGCTAACAATGACCTGATGAATCAGTAAAGGGGGATAGAATGAGGCATAAAGAGAAGGAAAGGACAATGTGAGTGTAATAGTGAAGTAGCGATAGAGACCTGGGAAAGAGAGTGGGATGGGAGATGGGATTTATGGCTCTTTGAAGTGAGCTGGATCTCTGGGATCCGTTCCTTTCCAAGAGCCGTTCAAAAGACTGGCTCATTTTAGTTACTTAGGAGATTTTGATTAGAATTACAAATCACTTCAACCCTATATACATTTCTGCCATTTGAAAATAGCCGATCTACAAGCTCACAATGCGTGGCAACGCATTTTATTCATTGGAAAACCTGTGAAATGGGACATTCTGCATAATGAGTACTTTAATAATGAGAATGATATTATGAGATTTTTTCTTTTTTGTTCAATATCTTTATTCATGTCTCATATACATCAGCAATTTACATTAAACATCAATTAAATATTGTAAAGACATTCTTTTTTCTTTTTCTCCCCAACCCTCCCCCCGTATTGCTATCTTTAGTCACTCCTTAAAACACAAATACAAAATTGAAATAGGTCGGCGTATACAACATAAGTTAAGACAAACATCATTACCAAATTAAATACAGTAGTACATTAACTCACTGAACGCCATAAACGTCTATTACGTCTTTGATCCTTAGTGCCATAAACGTCTTTTACGTCTTTTTAATTAATCAAAAGTTTTATAATTTTTTCATAATTGTAATTTCAAAAAAATCGCTCTAGAAGTTAGCCATGATCGCGATCGCCAGGGCTCTGAAGTGTTATAGCATGATAGCTAAAAGGCCTGGCACTGATGTAAACAACTAGGCCCGAAACAAAACAAAATGGATGCGTCTCCTTCTTCTTCTGTTAGTTGATCAGATAGTAGGAGATCACCACCTGGTGGTTTTCAAAGGCCATAGCACTCTAGAACACCACACAGCCGTCATAATAACAGTATATATCAATGTGATTTAGGAGATTTCCATTCTAACAGTATCCTACGCCTTGCCACCAATGTTGCGAAGGCCACCATGTTGGACTTTTTAGTTGTTTAGAAGTTGAAAGTTTGATGGCACTCCAAAAATAGCTATTTGGGGTGAGGGTTCCAATTGGACCGAGAATACTTCAGAGAGAATCTCAAAAACCTTTGTCCAATATTGTACTAGTTTAGGGCAAGACCAGAACACGTGTGTGTGGTTTGCTGGCGATAAAACACAACGATCGCATTTGTCATCGACATCAGGATATATCTTTGCTAGCTTTGATTTGCAATAATGAAGTCTATGGACATTTTTAAATTGAATGAGTCCCAGTCTGGCACATGACGTTGACGTGTTAATCCTATCAATAGCCCCATCCCACCATTCATCAGGAAAGGTTTCACCCAGTTCAGTCTCCCAATTGTCTCTGTTCTTAACCAGTGGGAGCATATTTAATCAGGTGATAGAATAGTAAGTCATTGAAATATATCCTCTCCCTCCAGGCTGTAACATATTATGAGAATTTATTGGTAATGAGAATTTATTGGTACTTTAGGTACATTTTGATACCAATACTTTTGTACTTTTACTCAAGTACATTTTGAATTCCAGACTTTTACTTTTACAAAAAAAAAAAGGAACGGCTCCATATACTACGAACTGGATCCCATTGTTCATTTCAAAGAGCCGGTTCAAAAGACTTGATTCGTTCGCGAACGTCTCACCTCTAGAAGAGAGGGTTAAAGAGAAACAGAGAAGCTGAGGGTGAGAAGCTTGAACCACACAGACAGGAGAGGAGGTGTAAGACGGAGAGAGAGAGACAGGCAGACAGACAGACAGATGGAGTGAGAGACAGAAAGAGAGAGAGAGAGAGAGAGAGAGAGAGAGAGAGAGAGAGAGGGCATTCATAGTCACAGACAGACATACCTTCAGTCACCCAAAGCAATTGTCAGGGCAGTATTCAGTATGAATGCACCCTCCAAAACTGCTGCTGCCTTATTGAAGAGCCCCTGCTGTTACTACACAGACGCTTCTGCGGGCCAAACAGTGTTTTATTCATGCAAAAACCATCATACACACGTGCACGCACAGTCGAATACATGCATGCACGCACGCCCATGCACGCACACAGAGTAAACGCGTACAACTGAAGGCTGTTTCGGGGACTTGCTCAATTATTCATCAGGCAGAGAAATGTATCCTGATTGAAGTTGCTTTGAACTTTGAGCATCATTTTTCACAGCTGTTTCGCTCCTTTTTTTTGTTCTTTTTCCCCTTCCTTCCTTCCTCTTCCCCCCTCCTTTTTGTGTCAGCTTGTGCACACTGTCAAACTCATGAATCATTGCTCCCACCACCTCAGCCCCAACACCCCCTCCCCAAAGGGCCTATGTGTGTTCATTTAGGCCCTGTTCAATTATTTATAACATAGGGCACCATTCATACTAAATTAAGCTTTCATAATGCCTTAATAGCTGGTGAGCTGCAGCACGGCGGTTTTGTGCATAATATTATTCCTTTTCATGTGTTTTGAGATTCATTTAGCCTACAGTATGTGATTGTGTGTGTGTACTACGTATGTGCCACATGGTTGATATCCCAGTTTTATTGAGAATTGTACAACATTTTGGTCCAACTGACCTTCATCAGGTGATAAAACTGGTTTTGTGAAGACTTGTCCCTTCTTTCATGTTATCTTTTTCCTATGCAACTGTCCTTGACCTTGCTCGGTGTGCAAGAGGACTATGTTACTATATTGAAATATATTGGTGGAAACTTAACTACACCTAAAATGAACTATTTTCAGGTGATATGTAGTATAAATGGATAGATGGACAGACAGTATATTGTATATTATCATCCAGTCATTCATCATTGCCAGAGCCTTGCTGGCTTATCCAATCTTTGGGAGGCCAAATCCGCCCCATATTTACTCACATGTTGGAGGTTTTGTTTTTCCTACACTTTTTCCACCGTTATCGTGAGCTTCCTCTCAGCTGTTTTGATCCCATAAACAATGCTCACTTGGGCTGTTTTGATCCCATACCCCAGAGGGGGCAAGCAGAGAGGTCACTCTTGGTGCCACTTCTCCCCACCATATGCCACTTTAGTAGCACGTCACTGTCGGGCAGAAACCTTGTATCTCCAAGTTTCAAATTTGTGTTTCAAATGTTTTGTTTTTTTTGTAAATGAAAGCCCTACTTCATCGTACAAAAGTGTCGCACAAAAGTAGTGAAAATAGCACATTGTAGATCGCTGTGTGAAAAGACCATAGCAGCCGCCGATATAAAAGCAAAGGTTAAAGCCACAATCTGCTCAATCTCTTCAACCGTTTGGCTGTATAGAACGGCAAGAACATATAGGTTTAGAACGATACTACCTAGACATCATACAGTACATATTGTGCTACTTGTTTAGAAAACACAGCACTAGTGTGCAGGGTTCCTTTCGCAAATCACAGATGGGGGACTAACAAAAAACATCTCAGTCGTGAGATTAGTTTTTCGCTTTAATGCCTGCTTTCACTGGTCAGCTACCATACCATCACTAGGGGTTATACAAGCGCTAGCCAATAAGCAAAAGTTGATCACCCTCTCCTCCTTTCATCACTCCTCTTCCCCAGGTCAAATAAAGGCTGCATGTAATTAAAACACATGCAGTTATGCATTTATGTATCCATTTATTTGACTTTGATATATTATGGATTGCGTTTGTGATGAGGTTATGGTGAGGTATTGCTTTGATCTGTGTGGATGTGGACACTGATGCCTGTCATTTTGCTGCTCTGTGGTCAGCTATTTCACTCTAATAGAGCTATAGAGAGTAGTTTTTCTTCTCGTAAGTGGAGCTGTCAGATGTGTACGTGCACACTCATGCATGAGACCATCAGACCAATGCACGCACACGCAGATGAATACAAATATACAGTACTGTACGCGCCGAATAACTTTCCCTATCTGTTTCTATTTCAGAAAATCCTTTAAATGTGTGTCAGGGGAAGACTGTATTTATCATTTACAGCGCCTCTCACTTTCTCGCCACTCTCTTATTCCCTCTCTCTCTCTCTCTCTCTCGCTCACACACACACACACACACACACACACACACACACACACACACACACACACACACACACACACACACACACACACACACATTTCCCTCACTTGTTTGGAGCCAGCATTAGTGAATTTCCAGTCATATATAATAACTATTTATTTCGTTCCGACAGCTTTCAGCCATAAGTGCAACTTTTCCTCCAGTACGTTTCCATTGGCCTCGGGGGGGAATTTGAGAGCCACTTTAAGCCAGAACCCAGACACCCTTACACCACGCGCACCTCCGAGTGTCAAATGGAGGCCTGTGGAACACGACGCCGGCATGCAGTGAGCGGCAAATGAACTGCGGCCACATTTCTCCTGCTTTCTCCTGCTTACTTACTCTCATCTCGCTCTCTTTCACTCGCTCTTTTCAGTTTTCTTTTCTTTTTTGCCAGTGGTGTAAAGTAACTAAAAGTACATTTACTTAAGTACTGTACTTAAGTACAGTTTTGAGGTGTTTGTACTTCACTCGAGTATTTCCGGTTTTTCAGTACTTTTGCTTTTACTCCACTACATCTCAGAGGCAAATATTGTACTTTTACTCCACTACAATTATTTGAAAACTTTAGTTACTAGTTACTTTATAGATACTGTATGAATTATTATATTATAAAACATACATTAATCCACTTTAGCCCTATCTTATACCTAGGCTATTTGAAAATAGCTGATCTACGCGTTGTGAGCTTGTAGATCTGCTATTTTTAAACATTTTGTACTCTTACTTTTGGTACTTTAAGTATATTTTGATGTCAATACTTTTGTACTTTTACTCAAGTACATTTTGAATTCCACACTTTTACTTGTAACAGAGTATTTCTATATTGCAGTATTGATACTTTTACTTAAAGGGGTACTGTCACTTTAAAAAGTCATCTTAAAATATGAGTTCAAATGTTTATGATGTAATTGTGGGAATGCGCAATTATAAGCCAATCAAATTAATTGACTGTACTTAGACTACTTACTGTACTGGTCAACTGTTGTTGTGGGGCGAGGGGCATGCAGATTACACTGTGACTTGAGTTTCAGACTGTTTCAGACCGTTTTCAGAGAGACCACGTGACCTACTGTATCATACTATTATAATTTCAGTCAGTGGACCTTTAAGTAAAACATCTGTATACTTTTTCCACCACTGCTTTTTGCCCTGCTCCTCTCTCCTTATCTCACATCTCTGTCTTTCTCTGCCCCTTTCCCTCTCTTTTCTCTCTCTCTTGCTCCCTCCATATACCCCATTATTCTAATTATTTTCTCTCCCTTAATTCTTCTCATTTCCCCCTCCCTCTCTGTTCATCTCTTTCTCCTCTATCTCACATCTGTCTCTGTCTCTCTCTCTCTACTTCCCTCTCTCCCTCCCTCTCTTTAAAGAGGTGGTGCCATGATTCCCCCCCCCCCCCCCCCCCTCTAAAACATGATTATCAGGTATTATGATTATACTAGGAGGAAGATTTTTTCCAAAAAAGTATACAGAAAGAGTTAAAATTGTTTTTATTTGGCCACACCCCCAGTTCATTAAGTATGCATGGATGTCATGGTGGGTGGTGACCCAGCTGAAGTTAGCCACACCCCACAGTGTTGGGTGAATGGTAATTAGGGGAGGAGTTGATTCTGTGATGTAAAAGTATCTGTGTTTTTTAACTGACACTTTTGACCACAAGGTGGCAGCCTCTAAGAGAAAACAAACAAATACCAAGAGAATACATATTTGCTCATAAAAACCACACCAGGGGGTCCAATGATGTACTTTCAACCTCCTAGACACATGAAAAACAGAAAAAGTACAAAACTATGGCACCACCTCTTTAATTCTCTCTATCCCCCTTCTCTCCTATTCCCTCTCGCTCCCTCTCTACTCTCTAGATCTATTTCTCTCTCCCCCATTTCTCTCCTTCTCCTTCATTCAATGGAGCTTTATTGGGGCATGAGAAAACAACATTGCCAAAGCACAAGTGGAACAAAACAATCAAAACAAAACAAAATTATGTACAAATAAATATTGAGTATATTTATCTCTGTCTCCCTCTGTCTTCTAACCTCCCCCCCAAGTGTAGTGTTTAGCAGGCCAGATGTTGTGTCAGCGTGTCTCTTGCCAGTGAGTTCCGCTGTGTCCCTGCAGTAGAATATGAAGAAGGAGGACATGTTTTGGTTGTGTGCTTGTCGTGTTGATCTCGATAACATGGTTGTTCAGCCAGTGAGGAAACACAGAGGTCTCCAATTAAAAGCCTGTGTCTTTAGGGGGATGTTCACCATCACCAACCCCATCATCCTCTCCCTCTCTCTCTCTCTCTCTCTCTCTCTCTCTCTCTCTCTCTCTCTCTCTCTCTCTCTCTCTCTCTCTCTCTCTCTCTACCTCCCACGCCGCCCTTCTCTCCTCCTTATACAGCCCAATTGCCTCACAGACAGTAAAATCCCAAGTGTTAATTTAACTCTGAGTGTACAGATTTAACCAAATTGGAAAATAAGGTTCCATGTGGTTACATCAAGAGTACACTTGATGTAACACAAGTTGGGATAAATGGTGTATTTATATAGCACTTTTATCCAAGGCGCTTTAGATAGATTGTGCATTACATTCACCCATTCACAGGGAAACCATGCAGGCATCAACCTGCTCACCGGGAGCAACTGGGGGTTCAGAGTCTTGCTCAAGGACACTTCGACATTAACTCAGGGGGAGCCCGGATTCGAACTGGGAACCCTTCGGGAACCAGTTGTGCTCTAATGACGGTTTCTCTACCCCTGAGCTATGCCGCCCCATCGTTGGATGATTTAACACTGAGGTTTTTTTTCTGTGCATCAAGATGATGAGTACTATATATGTGTGTGTGTGTGTGTGTGTGTGTGTGTGTGTGTGTGTGTGCGTGTGCGTGTGCGTGTGTGTGTGTGTGCATGCGCGATTGCGCGTGTATGTGTGCAATTTATCAAAAATGACCCAGGTGACCGTGCGTATGGAACATAGTGGTGTAAATAGGCCTGCCTGCTTTGTAATGGATGTAAATACTACCAGGGAATGACAAGCGAGGCAAATCTACATTTTTGTGCGGGGGGAAAAGAGAGATGAGATTCCAATGGAACGTAGTGTACAAGGGGTGCATCTTAAATTCAGGTGTGAATGAAATCCAGCTAAATAATGTCTCAACACGATCTGGATATGAGATGTTAATGCAAGGTGTAAATTGTTTTTTGATCTTTCATGTTTATGTATATTTATATACACTGTTGTACATCATTTAATGTACCCACATAACTTTATACGTGGTGTATGTGCATGTCGCTGTGTATACGTGTGCACATTCATGCGACTTTGCATACTGCATAGAAGCTATACACACATGAGTACACTGTACTCACACTGCACGGTTCTGTACGTGTAAGCATCTGCGTGCGCGCCTTGGACGTGTGTGTGTGTGTGTGTGTGTGTGTGTGTGAGTGTGAGTGTGAGTGTGCGTGCGTGCGTGCGTGCGTGCGTGCCCGCGTGCGTGTCAGTGTGTCAGCACATCCTGTAGGAATGGTTTCCTCGTCCTTTTCCTGTTTCATCTTATTTTAACCTCTAGACACGGGAAACACTGCGGTACACATAGGTTCTTCATCAGTGCATACTGTATGTACGTATGCATGCACACACACACTTGACTACCATTCACCACTCACATTCATGTGATATGGTATGTACGGACATATATACAGTACATACTGTACAGTCTTGCATATGCATGTGCACATCTCATCCATGTTGTGTATGGAATTGTGTATCGTCACTGTCGAGCAGAAACCTTGTATCTCGGTGTTTCAAATTTGAATATTTTTTCGTAAAGCAAAGCCCTGCTTCATCACACAAGACTGTCGCACAGGACTAGTGAAAATAGCAGATCTACAAGCACACAATGCCTCGCGGTGCGAGGCGTTGTGTCTACATACTGTACAGTCTTGCATATGTATGTGCACATCTCATCCATGTTGGACTGTATGTCTCTTTGTGCCTGCAGGTTTGAGGCGGGCTAATTGAGCCTCATCGGGGCTCATCTGACTCCAGCATGGCAGACTGTTTGCTTTGGTGACTGACGAGACCGTCTCCCTCATCTCCAACATGAAGGTAAAGGGCGCGTGAAATATTTACTCACTGGCAGGAAGTAAACAACCGCTCTCCTCCCTGTTTGCTTGCTCGCTTGCTCGCTTGCTTGCTCGCTCGCTCATTGCAGCCAATCAGACGATCCGGGTCTGACACATGAAAGTGTACGAAAAAAAAGAAAGAAGAAGTGGGTGGTATTGATGGGGGGGGGGGGGGGGGGCTAGACAGCGTATGTTGATGTGTTTGTGCGCTTGTCTCTGCTGTAATTACTTTATAATTAGTTGTGCGCCGGTGATCTACAAGCTGTAGGTCTGCCATTTTCAGCGTTGCGACGCTGTCACAACTACGATAAGTGTAAATCAGGCTCAATGGGCGTGCGTTGGTTGCTTGTGGAGGTGCGTGAGCGTGCCGTATGTGTTTGTGAGCCTCTGCATCTGCGGTGTGTTCGTCTGCGTGTCCCTCGCACACATGCATTGGAGCTGTTAGGCGGCCCTTGTGTGTCGGCGGCGAATGCATGGGAGTTTTGTATCGTCACTGTCGGGGCGGAAACCTCGTATCTCCAAGTTTCAAATTTGAATGTTTTTTCGTAAAGCAAAGCCCTGCTTCATCACACAAGACTGTCGCACAGGACTGCTGAAAATAGCCGATCTACAAGCACACAACGCCTCGCACCGCGAGGCGTTGTGTGCTTGTAAATCGGCTATTTTCACTATTTGGATCATTTTTTAAAATGATAAATACAAAACGAACGGTTTTGGACATACAAGGTTTTCACCCGACAACGACGGTATGTATAGGCATCAAAGCACTGTTCCAAGAGGAGCCCAGAGGAGAGGCCATCCACTGAGCTTGTCACCCTGCCAGCGTGAGACCAGCAGGCCTTTGCACCGCCTCTTAAAAGGAGACTCAGCCGTCTGTCTCTAGAATAAACACAAACATGAAAGCACATCCCTGTATTAAAATTTCATAACCCCTTGAGCTTTCTGTTTGCAGTTGGCACTGCCAGAAAGGCATTCAAGTGAAGTGACTACAGTATACAGCTGACTACTCCATGTCTCCGAATGAGAGGCAATAGCAGCAGCTCTGTTTCAACAGGGTTTTTACTCACACATTGAATAGAAGCTGTGTCCAAACTTTTGGCTGGTATAGGGTATATACTGTATATCAGGGGTTTTCAAAGTGGGTGACGGGGCACCCTGGGGTGCTGCGATGGCAGTCCAGGGGTGCCGCGAGATAATTTGATCATATTTTGTATTTATTTGGAAACTTAAAGAAAAAATATATATATATATATATATATATATTGTATCATTTTAAACTTTAAGTACAAAGTTATTTTCAGTTACCAAAATGGCTATTATCTCAACGTTTTCCTCGCAACATATCTTGGGGAGAATGATGGCAAAAATCGTTGTTTCCTGTTGAGATTGGCACATTTCACCCAGGTTTTTTCATCTCACTCACGTCACTTTGTCTGCTGACCTCACTCAGCAACGAAATAAACAGAAAATAAACAAAGATAAAAAATAAAACAATTCACAGGAGGCAAGCAGTGATCACCCCATGATGTGCACTGCAATGTAGTTTCAAATGCACTATATTGCAGGCGCTTTTTGAGAGTGAAAAAATAAGAACACGTGTGACATGTGTGATCTGGGCAGCTTGCCCCAGGAATGTGCCAAGCTCAATAGGGAACAACGGTATATGGGCAACCTTGGTAACTACTGGACCTACTGCACCTTGGTAACTACTGGACCTACTGCACCTTGGTAACTACTGGACCTACTGCACCTTGGTAACTACTGGACCTACTGCATCTTGGTAACTACTGGACATGTGAGAGTTTGACGTTTACGACATATAGGGTAGCTTTGTTTTACCCCCATCCACTCTTGCATCATCATCATCTTATTGTTACCATGGGAATGCTCAATTAAAAGGCTGTTGCAATCTAGAATTGCTTCACCCGCCGCGTTAACTCTGGAGTGCAGGTTTTATCAGAAAACGCTGCCGCGCACACGATTAGCATATTCCATCATGTTAAACAAATAGGAGACAATGAGAGCCCAGGGGAGAGCGGCGAGCATACATGTGCTCAGCATACAATGAGATCAGTCACATGCTCACGCACACACACATCAATGTATGCAGGCCTTCATGTGCGCGCAGACAGAGAAGCCTGTTCTCTGGAGTACTCTGGGAGCGACCTCATTTGCTATGCATTAGGAGATTGATGTAGTCTCTCGGTTTTGTCGAAGTGACTTTCGGGGCTCAGCGGATGGTCACTGACATAAGGAAGGGAATGCATTGTCTCAGGTCTTCTATACTGTACATGCTCATACGTGACTCAAAGATAATTGGCCGATAAGCGGGCCTGGCGGTACAGTAGGTATACAGTTATTAGCCTGCCAGACTGCAGAGCAAAGACGTGGGTCCCTATGTTCATTTTAAGAGTCGTCTCCTCACAAAAGAGGGGGTGGGGTGGGGACACGGGCGCTTAATAAATAATCAGCTCCTTATCATGCTTCTTATTAAAAATGCAATTAGAAGACTGGGAGCACTTGTAGTCTGGGCATAAAGTCGTGGGGTGGTGGTAGATATGTAATGTATTCATGCTCAGTGCACACTTTATGTAGGTCTTTATAGCTATAGCTCCTATATTTTTCCTTCTTTGTTTTTCTGTCCCAACCCCTTTACCCCTAGTGTCTCTGTAATTTCTGCAAAGGCCTGTATTTCTCATTGACACAGTGCCCTCCCATTTCTCTCTGTTTATGTCCACCATTTTGCTCCCTGTCTGTCTGTTCCTCTCTTCCTATCTCGTTTTCATTTCTTCTCTCACCCTTGCCCTCTCAAAATATGCTTTCTCTCATTTGATTATACGTTCCATATGCACACTTTGTGGATTTGCATGCCCTTTTAGTGCTCTAACGGGTTTTCTAATTAAAGATCTCGAGGCAATGTGCGTGTGTGACCTCTGGACTCTACTCAGCTTGATCACATGGTCACTACCACACTCTTTCTCTTTGAGACTAAGTGAACATGGAGGTGAACAGACCGAAATGCTTGAACATGCGCACATTGGCAAACATTCACCTGTACATGGACATCCTCCATTTACTCACATTAGTCACAAATGTGTGGGGAAATACTATTGTCTGCACATCACACTACTAAATATATTGTTTTTAGAAATCCTGTTCATTAAACTGATTGAAGCTTTAAACTGACACAGCTACACAGGTACATACACAATATGTTGAATACGTACACATACATAGGCATGGGGTTGTTAAGTAACGGATTACATGTAACGGGATTACGTAATCAGATTACAAAAAACTGGTAACTTGTAAAGTCTCAGGTTACATTTTAAAATGTGTAATCTGGATTACAGTAACGGATCTGAATGATGGGGGTTACATGCTGGATTACATTCTCCCCTTGCCCTCATCAATTTTACAAATAAGTTATCACGCCAAACAATAAAATAATCAAGTCGAATCAATGTAAAGTACTGCCACTTTGTTTAAGTAAAATTATGTTGTCCTTTTCCTAATTTCATAGGCTCAATATTCTTGTCTAGTTATCAATGATAAAACTTGTTTTATTTAATTAAATAGAGTTTTGCTAAAAAGTAATCCAAAAGTAACTGAAAGTAACTAGCAGTTACTTTTTAAATTGTGATAATCAGATTACGTTACTGACTAGATTTTCTTTGCAAGTAACTTGTAACTGTAGGGGATTCCTTTTTAAAAGTAACCCTAACAACCCTGGGCATGTGCACGCGGATGCAGACACATGCACAGTTGCACACACACACACACACACACACACACACACACACACACACACACACACACACACACACACACACACACACACACAGGCATGCCACACATTCACAGCCACGCGCACATATCGTGGCTTTCCGGCAGAAACCAGCTAACTCCATTTATCTTTTTTTATTTTTTCATAAATCATTGCTATTGAACACGCTTTAGGTCTGCATGTGTGTTGGTTAGAACAATATTGAACCAATGAAAAGTATTACAGTAAAAGGTGCTTCTGACAAAACCAGCTACTGTAACTCATTGGATCCTCAAGCTGTCTGTCAAACCAGCTAAATCTACCAGAGGGGGTGGAGTTAGCTGGTTTAGCCCCTCCCTCTCCCATGCGTGACAGACCAGCTGCAGACAGAGGCATGAAATAGCCTGGAAATCCATTGTCAGCTGTTCTTATCAATGACGGACAAAACCTCCTAACTCCACTTGAGCTGGAGTTTTTTTTTCTTCCATTTCCTGATAAATGAACATTTTGGATTTAACTGGTTTCTGCCCGACAGCAGAGATATGCACATGCCTGTGCATGGCTGCATGCACGCACGCATGCACACATTTTAATACCACACACACAATGCCTATGTACACACAATAATACACATACCGAGGCAGCGCAGTGAGAGAGCCAGCAGGGCAGAATATGTAGCCTGCTAAAAGGTTTCGTTTGGTTGCATCAGAGCAAGGCATTGTATCACACATGAAATGTGCGCACGCACGCACGCACACACACACTTACAAACACACGCATGCACGCACGCACACACACACGCACACACACACACCCACCCCACCCACCCATTCTACCAAATATAACCCTCTGTGTCTCGGGATAGAAACCGATAGAGATGGGGGGGGAAAGAGGCAGATGTAGAGAGAGAAGAACAGAAGCTAATAGATGTGGGCAAAGAGAAATACAGAGAGAGATGTGGAGAGAGAAAGAGATGCGGTGAGAACAATAGAGCTCATTATGATGCTTGTGGCTGTAGGTTACTCTCAAAGGTTCCATACTTGATGTAGCTTATGTAGATGCTTATATGCTCCTGAGATCTGTCTGTGGAGGCTGTTTTATCTTTATCCGTGCTGTAGTTAACTGTAACCGTACCATACAGTGCCATACAGTACTATAAAATACTGTTCTATACCACACTGTTCTATACCATGTCCTGTATTGTACCATACTGTACTTACTTACTATACTGTTCTATACTCTACCATTCTGGATTATACATTATTACAGTACGCTTTACTGTAAGTAATTAGTAGCCTTAGTAGTAGTAGTAGGGTGGCTTCAAGTACATCCCCCAGCCATGACGCTAGTATGTCTAAGGGACTTACGCCCAATTCCAGCCCTTGATGCTGAGTGCCAAGCAGGGAGGCAGTGGGTCCCATTTTTATAGTCTTTGGTGTGACACTCTTAACCACAAGGCCACTGAGCTACACCGTACTACACTGTGCAATAACAGCAGCGGGGCTTTTTCCCCATTCCAGGCACGTCTGCCCAATTTAATGTTCTGTGCCAAATGTCATGCATGGATCTAAACAGATTGGGAGTAGAAGAGAGAATTTAGCCCAAGTAATAAACAAATTATATTTTCTATTTCACACATTGGGAGATGGATGTGGGCATTACAGCCCCAAGCAATATCGCAGCTAACTGCTATACTGCTACATGATCAAGGAGAGAGAGAGAGAGAGAGAGGGGAGGGGAGGGGAGGGGGTGTAGGAGAGAGAGTGGGAAAAGACTGAAAAAGAGAAGTGGAAGAAATAGAGAGGACGAAGGTTAAGAGTAGGGATGGGACGATAATCGCTATTATCGTTAATCGTGATAAAAGAAACACTTACAATAATAGTATCGTGGACATTTAAATTTATCGTGAAATTATCCTCCGTCATGAACTGGGATCAAATCACCTTTTATTTGCCTGCTGCATATCCGGTACCAAAAGTATTTTTTTTTTCTCCACTCTCTACCAAATCTTTTTGCCAAAAATAGCCGATCTACAAGCTCACAACACGTCACGTGGTGACGTGTTGTGAGCTTGTAGATGTGCTATTTTTGAGCGGTGGTCACGCCGCTCCTATACGTGGCCGTGTGTGTAGACGTACGTGTATGTATGTGGGTGGGTGGGTGGGTGGGTGCGTCCGTATGTAGCCTCAAGCCTGTGGTGTAGTACCTTTTCTGACCACACATGTTAAGGGAGGGGCGCTGTTTTCAGGCCAGGCCAGACCAGGCACACACACACACACGCACACACACACACACACACACACACACACAGGGGGGAAGGGGGGGGGGGGTAAACCACCGCTCAGTTCACACGGGTGTGATTTTTTGGCAAATGTTCCGCCCTAGGATAATGGACGTTGGGGATATTTTCATTATCGCGATAATATCGTCAATCACAGTTGTTTTGGTCACAATAATCGTGACACATGAAATTTTCACATCGTCCCATCCTTAGTAGAGAGAATGGGCGAGGAAGAAAAAGAGGAGACAGTGGGGTAAAAGAAAGGGATGGTGGGATAGAGAGAGAGAGAGAGAGAGAGAGAGAGAGAGAGAGAGAGAGAGAGAGAGAGAGAGAGAGAGAGAGTTTGATTGATTGATTGATTGATTGATTGATTGATTGAAGAATTTATTAGAAGTTTGCATTAGAAATAAGTACAGTTTCATGACAGCACAAATCACTGGTACAAGGTCTACTACTAAAAGGAGATCCTAGAAAGCCAAGGCTTATTTCCACATTGACAGGAACCACACTTTAAGTATCTCATATAACATTGAGAGACAGACGGATAGAACATAGTACTTTATCTAGGATAACATCAATTTCAAAAGTAGAAAAAGCATAAGAGAGAGAGAGAGAGAGAGAGAGAGAGAGAGAGAGAGAGAGAGAGAGTGCAAAGCAGAGAGAGAGGGAAAGATAGATGAGTTGTTCAGAGTGGTGCTGGGTTACCTGTTGAGGCAAGGACTGTTCAGCTGCAGCTACACATGATCCATAACACCATTAACAACAGGGCCCCTTGTTACTTGAACACTTATTTCCTAAAGCTAGGTACTGTACTGTAGAGCTACACAGACATAATAGCAGAGCCAGCCCAGCAAATCTGTTTATGTCAGGGTTTGTGAGTAATTGTTCTTTCTTATTATGCGGAAGCCTTACAATGGGACAAGCTAACACAAAAAATAGGCCTACTGTAAGCCAAAGTTGCTTAATTTGAAAATTATGCACTGGCCCCTAGAAAGAACAGCGGTGTAAGATTAGATTAGAATAGTTTTGTATTCATAGTGTATTGATTTTAACTGTACTTGAAGTTTATTGGGTTTGTAGAATCTCATATATACAGTAGGTAACTCTTTTAGTATAAGCTCGAAGGTTTTTATGACTCATTATGTTTTAATATCAAATAAACTAAGCTAAACTAAAACGGTCAAGGATGGAATGAGCGAGGAGAGGAAATATAGGGAGCAGAGGAGGAAAGAATGGAGGAGCAGCAAGACACTGAAAAGGCGGGGAGTCTTGTGACACAAGCCATCATCAGTACGTTATTTACTTCTTCTAATATAAAACTGGCTTAATTAAAAGTGACTCTCCACCAAACAAATCACAAGAGACTCTTTCCAGATACAAGAGACTCTTTTCAGCTCCAACAGACGTGCAACAGTCGGCCGATAATGGAACATGGCCTGCCAGTGCTGCCAGGTCTGCTTATTATAAACAACTTTGGTCTTGTTTTCCTGTAAAGTCGCTTGTAAATAAGTTGCGGGTTGCTTTTCTTTGGCTTGTTTCTGAAGCGTAGGCGCCCCGCCGCGGTGGAGCGCGGGAGGGGAACTTGAAGAAAACGAGCGCTCCTTTTTCAATCTGACTGGTTTTTCAATCATACTGTAACATATACACCTCCGTCGGTGGTAGTCAGGCGTCTGAAAGGGTCTTTCAGCCATGCAGCATTTGCTTTTGAAAACCTTTCGGTTCCTACTACTGCCTTGGCCTTACCACCTGGCATATTTTCTCTCAGCTAGAAGGGGAGAGACAGTGAGGGCGGGGGTGCAGACGGGGAGCTAGGGTGGAGACGGGGGAGGCGTTTGATGTCAAGACAGGCTTTTCTCAGTGTCATCTCTGCCAAGCTCCCTTATCTGATGACTGAACGAGAGATAGAGCTGGGGAGAAAGGGAAGGACGGAGATTGTGGAGTTAGTTATTGGGGGTGGGGAGATTGAAATCAAGTGTGTGAAATCAGCCATTATGTCACCACAAAGGCCCGCCAAAAATGTTTTGACGACAAAATCAACTGTACATTTAGTCGACTAAAATATTAGGATATTTTTATTTAGTCGACTAAAAACTAAAACATTTCAGATGACTAAAATATGACTAAAACTAAATCGCATTTTATTCAAAAGACTGCAACTAAAACTAAGTAAAAAATTTGCTGCCAAGATTAACACTGATATCATCCTTATCATCAACATATAAGCCACCAAATCCCTGTCCGGAGCATAACTCCAAAGGGCAATTTGGAGGGGCTTATGGATCCAAAAGACTGGTCTGAGGATGGGGCACAGGATTCAAAATGGGGGGTTGCTTCCCATACTACTTATGGTAGGAGCGCCCACATACCATAGATGGTAGAAAGCATGACTCAGGGGGGCACGGTGGCGCAGTGGTTAGCGCTTCGCCTCACAGCTAGAAGGTCCTGGGTTCGATTTCCACCGGGGGAAGCTGTGGGTGCTGGGGGCGTGTTCCTCCCTCCGCGTCATCAGCGCCCACACCCTAGGTGGGGTTTGGCGATAGGGCCTTTCTGTGTGGAGTTTGCATGTTCTCCCCATGTCTCCCAGGGTAGATGCCCTCACAAAAACATGCAGTAGTCCTGGTTTCTATACTACCTCCCCCTAGCCAGCCAGGTGCTCCCCAATTCCCCTGGCGCGGCAGGGGGAGAGCGGAAACCAGGACTACAGGTTCGGTAGTTGGCACTGGGTGAGAAAATGGGTTGCAAAAAACGTGGGATAAAAATATTAGAAGAAGAAAGCATGACTCAGCACATTGTAGATTGCACTGGGAACGCCCCATTCACATCATATATGGGAAATGAAACGCGACTTAAACTCCACCGTGGGCCGTGGCTGTGCTGTTGAACATGAACTTGTCTCTCGTCAAAAAATAAAAAATGCAGATCAGCGTCGCTTCGCCATGACAACGTAGGGCTACAATTACGTCTGTCCCACCGATTGGAGGCTACAATGGATCATCATTTGCTGAACGTTGCTGACATGAAGAAGTTTACAAGTTTTAACCCACCGACAAATAATATGCTAATAAACATGGATGGATATTATAAGCCTTTTCTTTTTTTCACAGGCTTAAAAACAGACTCTCTTTTCTTTGATGATGGTTAGCCAGATTGGGCTTTAGCCGACATCAGCGAAAAGGCCTAATTTGAATTTGAAGATGGAAAAGGTCACAATGTTTAAATGTGGTTGCCAACACGTGTGTGTTGTGGGTTTATTATTGGCTAAGCTAAACGTATTGGGTAAGCTTTGTAACCCATTTGTGCCGTGCGTGTGTGGGTGGGACAATATGTAAATAACTGATTTTGATGCTATTATAACATATTTAGCTGGGGATCCCTGAAACTCCCTCATGGACTCCTAGGGGTCCCCAGACCCCACCTTGCCAACCACTGCTGAAGATCCCCCTCTTTTATTATCACTGGCTGTTTGCCGAATATCCTGCTTAGTGTTTTTATGAAATGGAACCTTGCGCGTGACTGCCAGGGCCATGGGGTGTCAGGGTGCTACAGGGGTCTGCGAGGCTGCATGACATGACAATTAAACACATTAATGGGGCTCCAATTACACTGCTAGCAAACATAATCACGCTGCTTACAGTGCTTATCTCGCGCCTCGTTGATGGCTTTCCGCGACACTTCATTCCCCCGCCTCGACTATATCATTGCACTGGGGTAACACGAGAGGCAAGTCTTTTGTCATTCTGCTATCTCACAGTATCTGCCATAGCTGTGAGCGGTCCATAAAAACCAATTAGGCAATGCCCACAACTGAAAACGTGTCGTCTTTGTCATCCCTTGTGTGTTCTGTTGTAGTCTGAGTTTATGAGACTTGACTGTAATTTTGAGAAGGCTAAAGTACTGTAAGACTGTCCTGCCTTGGTTGTTGAGTAGAGATAATCAATACTCGGAGAGTGGTGTGTTTGTACCGTAGGACCGGAGGCAGAAGTTGAGTGAAAACAGCTGGAGGGTAGTGATGGCCAATCCCGTTCATTTCAGTGAACGAATCATTTTGTTCACGTTCACGGTAATGATCCGTTCAAACGATTCGTTCGCGGTCAGCGTTCATAGCGCGATCGTCCCGTGAAAAACACCATCGCTGGAGCGTTTTTATTACATCACGCGTACAGCCCACCCTCTCGTCCTGTGTGCCGGGGGCTATTCGGGGGAGGGGGTATGAACGAAAGCGTGAACGACACATTTTAAGGATTTGAACGAATCGTTCACAAGTCTTACTAATGATACGGTTCTTATGAACGAATCACTCATGAACGACACATCACAACTGGAGGGGAAACAGAATGCAGAAGTAAAAAGTTGATTGCCATACCTTATCTATCCATAGAATGAGCTTTGCCATTATATTATTAGATTGGATCTCATACTATACTGGTTTATGCTGGCTTACACTATAGTTTACTACTACTTGCTTATTCTTTATAACCTAGTATAGCTAGCATTATAGAGAGCAGTGCTCTATAAATTACTATAAACTGCTACTGTATATTGTGCTGTATTTTACAGTAATGGCACTGTACACCATGATCATAGCTTATAAGTGTGCTTCTATTTTAACATGCATAACATTAAACTATGCTATGATATTCTGCCCTGTCGTATATAATTAGTAGTATTCTGTTTGGCTGAAAGTGCAGTGTAACTCATTATTCTATTACACTTGAGGTTTTACTGTGGGTGTTTTGCTCAAATCAAAGACTGTTATTGCTGCACATTACACAGTATATTTTGAGAACACGGCCATGTGATACGAGATTCTCAGCTCAGCAGCTGTGACAGTGTGTCTGTCGTCTCGCTCTCTCTTTGTCTGGAGGCATGCCACACCTTCTTCATTAAGCCTCTTGCTGCAGCCAGATAGACCAATTGTTCCCTCAGCAATCCAGCGTGGGAGAGAGAACCACACTAGGTCGCCGGCTGTTTTTGATATGCTGGGAAGAAACAGATAGCAGACAATTTGTGAGTAGTGCATCGACATGGGTTTTCCAAAGGAAGAGGCAAATCTGTCAGATAAAAACAGCAGAAGTTCACCCAGGGGCTTTGAAAGCCAAAGGCAGACAGTGTGTATTGAAAAAGTAGAGTAGAGTAAAGGGCAGTCAGCTCCATTTTTATCTGGGCCAGTGCTGACAGACGCTAGACCAGCTAATGGGCTCATTTGCATGGTGTATTGACAGCGTGGCTCGCCTCAAGGTTTAGTCTGTGTTTTATTAAGGACTGAGAGTGTGACAGTTTTGAGCATCGCCATCGTGCACAACATCAACATTGTCTCATTCTGCAAAAGACCAGACGGAGTAAACTCTGGTGTTCGATGAATTAGCACCTGCTATCGTAGAGCACTGGCAAATGTGTGATTACGTTTTGTTTTTGTCTAAGATCCCACTTTTCTATGCAGTTTGCTCAGTGGCTGTTTGAAGACCAAGGGAAACAATTGTTTGCTATGGAACTCAAAGAGAATACACAGAGAGCGCCTTGCTCGCTTGCAATGAGAACAACTACCTGTAATTGCCCAGCTGTCCCTAAACCTGCCTACCTAGTGAGACAGCTGTCTGAGTCATCTGTTACATCAAAGATCAGGGGCGTCACAAGGGGTAGGAAAGTTGGACTGAGTTACTAGGGCCCAAGGTGGAGGGGCCCTAGTAACTTTAGCTATTGAAAAATAGCAGATATACAAGCTCACAGGTGCCGCGCTGCGAGCTTGTAGATCTGCTATTTTTGAAAAGTCTGGAAATTTGCGCAAATCTTTGAATATATGTATTTTTTTTAGTGAACATTTGTAACAAAAATGTTGCTTCTGGGGGGTCCCTGGAACTAAATATTTTGAGATGGGGGGGGGTCCTTTACATGAACAAGTTTGAGCATCACTGACATGGAAACATAGGTTTCTTGGCACACATTTTCACGATTTTTCAAAAATAGCAGATCTACAAGCTCGCAGCGCGGCACTCGGTGCCGCGCTGTGAGCTTGTATATCTGCTGTTTTTCAATAGTTAACATTCATGGGGGGCCCGCAGTGAATCCTTGTACCCAGGGCCCAGAATTTGGTGTGACGCCCCTGTCAAAGATTATGCTTTTCTGCCCCGGAAACATAGATTTGGATGTTTTGTCGATTCTTCCTCGAATTGAGTGGTTATGAGGTATTATAGTTGTTTGACCCATAGGATAAGCTGTATCATTTGTGTGTTGGTCTGTGAAAATCTTGTTTTCATAGAAAAGTGGGCAGTAGTTTCGGCAGTTTTTTTTCATCATCATTATTTAAGAGTGAACATTGCAAGTCGTCAGTCCTAAACCCGGAAAGGGGAAGAAAATGTCCAAGCTCCGGGAAAGAAAGAGACACATGCTTTTCTTCTGATTATGAAACATACAACATGTTTTCACTAAATGAGATTTGAATTGACCTTGTGTCTAGCTTGTGGTAGTTTTATTATCTAAAGGTTATTTATTTTTGTCGAAACCACTGCAACCAGTCACACATGATGCTTTGTGCCTGACATTTGGCAGGAACAAAACAAAACATCTGAGAGCCGAGAAGCAGAGAGAATTTCATTAAAGGGTGCCTCTCCCTGCAAGCATGAATCCTGGGCTTGTTTATCAAAGCAGTTATGGATTTTCATCAAGCCAACAGAGGGAGAACATTGAAGAGTACGTGACCACGCAGGAAGCTCGAATAATTTATCTCTTGCATATGACACATTAAAAAAAAAAAATTATGAATCATGGTAACAAGCTAGAATTGTTTTTCCATTCATACTCAAGGTCACACCACCAATTAATGTTTCCCTGTCCGTGGGTGTGTTCCTTGTGGTGAACATGTAGCAGTTTCTTCTCAAGCTGTCACCAGCACTGTTCTTTCATTAGGTGTGCTAATCAGACGGCCACTGCAGGCCAGCGAGGACCGGTGTGATCTCTCTTTTCTGTCTTTCTCTTTCTCCCTCTCTCTCTCACGTGGTTTCTCTCTCCCTCTCTTTCTCTCGGGCAGAGTGCTTACTGCTGTTTACAGAGTTTAAATTGGAGGAATTAGAGATGCTTCCATCAGGTAGATTTGCCTGAGCAGAATCGACAAATTTAACGCTAATCAAAATTCAATCACTGAAGAATGTCAAATATCAAATTGGATCCATCTCACTCCATACGTCCCCTTTCTCCGTTTCTTCCTTTATTTCCTTACTTTAGTTTCTATCCTTATCATTGTTTTATCTCTTTCTTATTGTCTCTCCTGCTTTGTAGATTTTTTTTCCCTTTCTATACCCTTTTCATCTTAAGTTTATGCCTAGCATCCACTATACATTTTCCAACCTCTATTGAGTGTTTTGAAGATTCTGTCATGTTGGTTTATTCTGCGCGCTGAGACTTTTGACATAGACATCTGTGTTAGCTTCCTAATTGGGACTTGTCATCCCTGATTGGCCACATCCCTGTCACCTGATTATTTTCCGGAAAAAAACAACATCATGAATGAAATTGTTTTCCTGAGAAAAACACAATCGCAAGAAAAATTTAAGATTTTCCTTGATCAACCTCCGCTCATGAAGGAGCAGCAACAAAAATGAAGGTGCCTGTGGATGTACTGAATGAACAAAGGCACTGTAGCATGCCATGGAGGTTGTATGTATTTACCTGAGTGACACTGGAAGACTGGAAGTGACAATTTGGACTCTTCTGACAAAGTGTTTCAGTCATCATCCTACTAGGGATGGGACGATACACGCTATTATCTTTTATCGCGATAAAGAACTCGCACGATAATCGCATTGTGGAGATTTAATTTATCGTGCATATCGTCCTCCGTCATGCACTGGGATCAATTCACCTTTTATTTGCCAAGCTTCATATCTGGTACCACTTAAACCCACTATAATTGGTAAAAGGTACTTATAATATACATACTTGAAATAGTATTTTTTCACTCTATCAAATGTCTTTGCCAAAAAATAGACGAGCTTGTAGATCTGCTATTTTTTGACAAATGTTCCGCCCCAGGATAATGGATTTTGATTATTGTGATAATATCGTAAATCACAATTTCTTTTGTCACAATAATCGTGATATGAAATTTCCATATCGTCCCATCCCTACACCCTACAAATCAAATCTGTCCATCAGGCCATCACCATTTTCCTTGGTCCAAACAACATCAAAACAACAAGTACAGAGGCCAAATTGAAGGATCTTATTACCAAACAAAAGCCAATACTTTTGAGCAATTTACTGCACACACATATTAGTCGGGGATCGCATGCCCAAAAGCTCAAGGAATAGGGTTGAACCTGTGATTTTCTGCCGCACTTTTTATTTCTGTTTTATCTATTAGTTTGGTCATTAAGGTCCACAGAATCAGAGGCCTGCTCTGCCAGAAACATCGCAAAAAAAAGTTATGGCCATTTTTATATTCACTGCCCCATGACTCCACTAGAAATATAAAAAAAGAAGAAAAAGAATCTGCTTTAAGTAGCATGTGAGGGGTCAAACTAGGCGTTCTTCATCATTCTGAATCCATTGCAAGCATTTGTTTTGCATGAAAACATTCCTTGGGCAAAATATTGGCCCCCAACAACTGTGGGGGCCAGTTTTGGGTGGCCACAATTAAAGACGATTTTTTTTAATTTTTTTAATATTTCTAGTGGAGTCAATGGGACAATGAATATACAAATGGCCATAACTTTTTTTCGCGATGTTTCCGGCAGAGCAGACCTCTCATTCTGTGGACCTTAATGACCAAACTAATAGATAAAACAGAAATAAAAAGTGCGGCAGAACATCACAGGTCCTCTCCCATTTTGGTGACTGGATCCCCGGCTATATTGAAGTAGCCCACAGAAAACGTAACAGAAAAAGGAAACATCTTTCTACCAGAATCAGCTGTGACCCATGCAGTACACAGGCAGCGTTGGGGAGGGTTTGACAGCACACCAGTGCTCCAACTGGGTCCACATTTTGCACAAATATTGCTCAGTGCTCCAACTGGGTCCACATTTTGCACAAATATTGCTCAGTGCTCTGGCTATAGGGTTATAGCTTTCCGCACCGTTACTGTACTTACATGTTGTACAGCTTGTATGAAACTACATGCAGGCTATAGTGTTGTCTGTCAAATTATCTTTTATTTCAAGACTATAAAAAGCTACAGTAGGCTATACGGGTCGAGCGTCTAGTCGGCGACCTGGCAACTCGGGAACGATGTAAATAGGGAATGAATGCCCCGTCCTTTAACTCATACAGTGCCAAACGACTTTTAGATCAACTTTCTCACTATGGACTTCCCTGCCAGACGACTTAAATCGACTTTTACTTAGAAAAAAAAAAAAAGAAAAATTGATTTTTTTAATTTTTAAAAAAAAAATCTTTTTGGACCCCATTAAATCTAGTAAACATGATTTCAAACGCGATTTTGCATGTTCCACCCCCCATACAACCCCATCTTTCATACAGGGCAGCCATCTTTGCTTACATAATGTAAAACATAATGGCTATTATCTCAAGAATGCATGAACGGATTTCCAATCTTTTTTTTTTGTTTGAAAGCTGTGAACAGCCTGCACAAACATGGTGCATGATCTGTGCATGGGCGTGCATGATCTGTGCACTATAAATTACATGGAAGTCTATGGAGATTTTCTGGCAATAATGCCACTCGAGGGCATATTTAATTGGCAGTAACTGCAATCCCCATTATACCTGTTGTCATAGGACCCGTTTTGACCATATGTTTGACAGTGTCCAGTTATGCCCATATATGGAGATCTCTGTATCTGCCTGGCAGTCGGCCGAGCGTCTAGTCGAGGACCAGCCTACTTGGGAACGATGTAAATAGGGAATTAATGCCCCACCCTTTAAAGCAAACTCCATTATGCCTGTTGTCATAACCTGTTTTGACCATCTGTTTGCCTGTGTCCATTTATGCCCATATATGTAGATATCTGTATCTGTCTGCCTGCGTCCATTTATGCCCATATGGGGATCTCTGCAGACACAGTGCCGGTTCTGGAAAACACTAATGTCAGACATTAGCTCCGCATACGGAGATTCCGGACCTTTCGCACTGGTTCCGGATAACCGCATATCAGGTCAGGTCGAGGCCGGGCACTGCACTCCCTGCTGCGGCGGGGAACGCGTGTGCCGAATTCTGTGTAATGCAAATCCTGTTGTCATAGGACCCATTTTGACCATCTGTTTGCCTGAGTCCATTTATGCCCATATATGGAGATATCTGTATCTGTCTGTCTGCGTCCATTTTATGCCCATATATGGAGATCTCTGCAGACACAGTGCCGGTTCCGGAAGACCCTGATGTCAGACAACAGCTCTGCATACGGAGAATCCAAACCTTTTGCGCTGGGTTCCGAAAAATCGGGTCGGGTCGAGTCCGGGCACTGCACTACCTGCTGCGGCAGGGAACACGCGTGCTGAATTTGAAGCTGGTGGGACGAACGGTTCTCAAGATACGCGGATTACATACATACATACATACATACATACATACACACTCACAGAGATTTTTTGTTGACTCATGTGGCGTACGTGATGTCAGAGCCTTTTATGAAGTGATGTCACAATGAGTCAGCGCTTGCTCCGGAACGGCCGGATGTCAGTCATCTCTGCATACAGAGATTCCGAACCTTTCATGCCGGATCCGAAAAACTGTGTATCGGGTCGGGTCGAGGCCTAGCTAAGAATGTAGGCAAAGGTCTGAGCTATCTGTGTGCGAAATTTGGAGTCTGTAGCACCAACCATGTGCTGTCAGGGCTCTTTCATGCGATTCGGGTCAATTCGGATTCGCGGCCATTGGCTTCAATTAGTAGTCAGGACTCCGCATATGGAGATTCCGAACCTTTCGCATTGGTTCCGGAAAACCGCATATCGGGTCGAGTCGAGGCCTAGCTAAGAACGTAGGCAAAGGTCTGAGCTATCTGCGTGCGAAATTTGGAGTCTGTAGAACCAACCATGTGCTGTCAGGGCTCTTTCGTGCAATTCGGCCTCGGCTTCAATTAGTAGTCACGATAACATAGTGTTTTCACCTTTCAGGCGAGCCCACAATGATTAGACCACCAATGTCGTCTGCATTTGATGGGAACCAAAACCAGTGAAAATAGCAGATCTACAAAGTAACATCATTGGCTATTCTTCATAATGACATCATCACTCCACGACATCGCAATGTCATGATCGCATCCATGTCCTTTTAAAATGAAATGTCAACTAAAATGTCATTCAGCATCTTTTACCGATGTGTAGCTGAATGCGCTGTCTGCTGTGTATATGAACACACTGTTGCAGTGTAGCGTGGAGAATTCAGATTGCCTTATTAGGAGATCAACAGTCACCGGCTTCCTTGATTGGCCAACAAAACTCATTTGACAAAAAGATTTGTCAAACTTTAGGACATTATTTTACCGAACAATATTTTACACATCCATCTTGATCTACCGTGTGAGAAATGTTCCGCTGGACAGCACATCTGGATGGAGGTCCTTCTGGTCCTCCTGGTCCTGTAGGTCCTTCTGGTCCTTCCTGTGACTGGATGAGGACTTTTGCTGCTGTTGCAGTGGAGCACGAGGTGTACTACTTTGGAGGGGTCTGTGACAACTACATGAAACCGATTGATGTGCATGTTTTCAACACAGTGTCTTTATGCTGGAGGAAGTTGCCTGAAAGAAGAGAACACCGTCTTGATGTTCCCACCAAGCGTGTGGGCCACACAGCTGTACTGATGGAAGATACCATCTACATCTGGGGAGGATATCCTTACTGCAACGTTCTTCGTGCATTTGATGTGGACACCAACAGATGGTCCAAACCGGTGGTGTCAGGGACAGTTCCAGAGGGGAGTTCCTGCCACTCAGCCTGTGTCTTGGGGAAGGTCATGTTTGTCCATGGAGGGCAGACCCATCATTATAGAAACACTAATGGCATCTACAAGTTGGACACCACCACAATGGTCTGGTCTTTAATTTACACCAGAGGCACTCCACCACCTGGTTCTAAAGCACACTCTGCCACCATCATCGGGACAAAGATGTTTGTATTTGGGGGCACAGGCAGGGGCCTATGGGACCAGAAATACTACAGACCAATCAAAGTTTTTGACACAGAGACCAACTTCTGGCTGGACACACCTACAGCTGCAAAACCTTTTCCAAAAGGACGCAGTAATCATTCAGCCTTTACCTACAATGGAGAGCTGTTCATATTTGGGGGCTCCAACTACACATATATGCGTACATATTTGAAAGAAGAGTGGAAATCGAATGATCTGTGGAAATTCAGTCCAGACAGCTTCTGCTGGAAGAAGGTTCGGCCCAAGGGGAAACGGCCGTCTAAGGAGAAAACGCACTGTTGCATGTGTTGCATGCTGGGAGATCGTATTATCATCTTTGGAGGAGACGGCACACTCCTCCACCTGTACATCTTAGACATGAGTCCTAGTCTTAAGACATTATGTAAGCTAGCGTTTTTTCAGTACGGTCTGGAGATGTCGAAACTCCCACACAACATCAGGTGGGAACTGGCAGCCATAATAACTTCCTCACCCAAAGTCCACTTAGAAACACTATGAGCACATTCCAAATTCTAATTAATTATGTGTTATTAATCACAGCCACTTCCTATATAGGCCTATATATATCAGTGATTGCGCTAGGATTTTTAACTGCCGGTCACCGTGACCGGCATGATTAAAATTTACCGGACATCTGAAGAATATACCGGACATAATCATTTTAATGCATACATTACAAGCAGGTGCACAAACAGCCAATAGCAACAGTTAAAGTATTAGGCCTACTGCATAGTTGGGACTGAAAACGAATTGAATGAAAAAGTATAGGCTAAAAAGAAAAAAACGCTTCAATCTTGCATAAGGGAATTAATTATATTGGACTAATCGCGCTGTTCGCGCAGGCTGTCTGCATGTGGCACACGCACACTGCTTTCACAACAACGTCTTTCTGTTGCATCATGTTTCATGCCAACAATACAATACCATGTCTTGACTTCAGAATAATGAAAAGGTTGATATTCATCTGGCCAGCAATTAATCCAATACTCACTGTCGAGTGGTGACAGTGCGTCCATGTTATGCAATTTTGGGAGAGTTGAAAAGGCTTTGTTCTTCCTACTGTCTCCACTCCATCTCCTCTCCTCAT
>NC_137832.1:24798563-24818563 GCF_963921795.1 Nannobrachium achirus | reverse complement strand
TCAAGTTCAGGAGAGTTTGGACAAGGCAATTCTTTCACCATAGTGAAAACTGCATGCATGCATGGTCTGGAGAGGGCACTTTTTACAGACAAGTAAAAGGGCAGGCGCTCAAGCCCCCTGTGGCGTCTATGTGAGCACGTGTGTGTGTGTGTTCCCTATCTCTTTCTCTGTTGTTTATGTCCCCTGGGTGTGGTGGCAGAATGACCTCAGGGTTCTTCATACCCCTTTCTGTTTTCTTGAACCCCCCCCCCCAACAAGTGGTCGGAGCAGCCATTCCCGACAGCCCATCTTTCTCCCTACGCGTGTGTATGTGTGTGTGCGCGCATGTGCCCCGTGGCTTGCGCACATGTAAGAGAGAGAGAGAGAGAGAGAGAGAGATGTGGAGGGAGCAGTGCACTGTGAAGTTAATTAGAACATCCTGCGTCAATGTGTCCCCCCCTCTCTAACTCTCTGTGCCGCTCCCCTCCCTCCACCCCCTCTATCTCTGAGAAGCTTTGATGTGGCTTAGCGCCTGGAAACTTAATGAAAAATGTATAATAGCCCTTCCGTTTCTCTCTCTTTCTTCCCCCCTCTCCACTCCTGTTCTCTCTCTGTCTCTCTGTTTTTTCCCTGCCGCCTCGGGTCCTGCCTCCGTGTTGTGGTTCTTTCATTGGACACGTGGCTAGTGGCTTGATGCTCGTGTCAAAGCCACTCAAAAGCGCTTGTCACACTTAGCCCCTTTCTCCCTCTCTCTTTTCTTTAATTGCCTACCACGTTTTTTCTCTCTTTTTCTGTCCGCTTTTCCATTTCAGTTTCCATTACTAACCACCCCCCGCCCCCCCGCTCTCTCCCTCTACCTCTGTCATCTTTTTCCTCTTATTTCGTTCCTTCTTTTTCCTCAACCCTACACACACACACACCCCTCTCTCTTGCTTGCAGTGTTCCCCCGCGTTTATAGGCTCAGACCTTCTTTCCCTTCTCTCATCGTTTTCCCCATCGTTTCCCTCCTCCCTCTGTCATTCCCAGTTCCAGCCTCTCCTCGATCCCCTCTCATCTCTGTCGCTCTCTTTCCCCTCCTCTCTTTCTCTCTCTTCTCACTTTGACTTCCACTCAGTCCAGTCTCAATTACTCACTGTCAAACTGCCCAGTTCAACAGTGTCGTTCTCTGACTTGGGTGAGGTGAGGCTGGGGGGAGGGGCTCATCAAATCCATTAAGCCGTAGAGGTTGGAGAGGACAATGAGAAAGAATAGGTAGTGTTGTTAAGTAGTTGAACAGGTTGTGTTGGTGTTTTATAGGTAGCAGTGGTGTAAAGTAGTACATTTACTTAAGTACTGTACTTGAGGTACCTGTACTTTACCTGAGTATTTCCAATTTCCAATGCTTTTACTTCTTCTCCACTACATCTCGGATCCAAATGTTGTACTTTTACTCCACTACCTTTATTTGAAAACTTAGGTTACTAGTTACTCTGCAGATATAAATTATAATATTATAAAACGTACATTAACCACTTTAGCCTTATTTTATCCCTTGGCTATATTTGAAAATAGCTCACAACGCGTCGCATTTTCAAACATTTTGTACTCTCACTTTTGGTACTTTAAGTACATTTTGATGCCAATACCTTCATACTTTTACTCAAGTACATTTTGAATTCTGGACTTTTACTTATTTCTGCAGTATTTCTACATTGCCTTTACTTAAGTATAAAATGTGAGTACGTTTTACAACACTGATAGATAGTATTGGTACTAATAATTGGACTCCAAAGTGCTTTACATTTACAGTGTATTTCACATTCACCCATTCACACACTGATGGCGGAGGAAACCATGCAAGTACAGGTAGTACTGGTGTGAGGGGGGTATCAAGTTTATGACAACCTCCTCCAATGCACGCACACGCGCACACACACACACACACACACACACACACACTCAAACACACACACGCACGCACGCACACAAACACGCACGCACACGCGCACACTCACAATCCTATGTACATCGCTCATCTCATCACCTCCACGTTGTGCTGTCAAAACCCTCTCATTAAACATTCCCTGTGTTTTAGATGCATATTCACTACTGTACCTGTCATATCTTATTCAAATCAGCATCACTTCTCTCTCCCCCGCCCTCTCTCTCTCTCTCTCTCTCTCTCTCTCTCTCTCCATCTCTCCCCCTCGTTCCTCACTTCTGTCTCTCCTCGTTCGCTCGTCCTCTCGTTCCCCTCCGTTCGCTCGCTGAGATGAGCTCTCATCGGCTCAATTTTCCTCGCCTCTCTCCATCCTCAGCGCTCAGAGGCGTCACAAGGGGTGGAAAAGTGGGACTGAGTTACTAGGGCCCAAGGTGGAGGGGCCTTCATTATTTTATACTTTAGCTATTGAAAAATAGCTGATATACAAGCTTGCAGCGCGGCAGTAGATCTGCTATTTTTTAAAAGTCGTGAAAATGTGTGCAAATCTTTGAATATATGTCTTTTTTAAGCAAACATTTGCAACTCAAATGTTGCTTCTGGTGGGTCCCTAGAACTAAATATTTTGAGATAAGGGGTCTGTGGCCAAATACATATCATTTTGGGGGTCCTTGACATGAAAAGGTTTGAGCACCACTGACATAGAAACAGGTTTTTCAAAAAACCTCAGAAGGATTCAAAGACTTGCACACATTTTCACAATTTTTCTAAAATAGCAGATCTACAAGCTCACACCGCGGCACTCGTGCCGCGCTGTGTGATAAGGAGAATTGTATATGTTTATTTCAAACCTTATATTTCACTTTAAAGCTCTCTGAACTTTTGAAACCTGACAGAGTGATGGTTGAAGCCTCATATCCTTCTCACTTTCAAACTGGTTCTCCCAGTTTGGCTCACAGACCCCTTGTAGTGTGTGTGCTCTTTTTTTTCAGATTGCTAATTAACGATCGTCTGAGCTTAATGTATTGAAAGTCTTTTGTCAGTGTTGTCCTCTAATATCCATGTGTGAGGTTTGTCTCAGTCTGCCAAAGGTGTTAGGCCTTGGTCCGGCCTCCCTGGGGTTGTGGGAGGAACTTGGCTCAGTATATGAGATGATGTTTTTACTGTATGCGGCAGAACTTCTCTGAATAAAACCATGTAAGGATCTCCTATTTTGGCCTCGTAGTTTTACTCAAAAGGTTTAAAATCCTTTCGTATCAAAATGGTCCAATCGAGCCGGATCTCTCATCTCTGAAGCAGTCTGCTGGATCGTGGTGGAGAGGGTACCCGCGCAGAACGCTGCGTTCTTCAAAAGTCCTGATTCTGAAATAGATTTTCAATAAGGCGGAACCACGGACAGCAGACTGAAATCAGAGTGACGAGATACGAACTACGTTCTCAAATCCTGGTTAGTATTGGTTTTATTCATTAAAATAGGTTAATTTGAACAATTGACTACTACATTATAGTACATTCAACATTGTTATCTTGTGTATTATATTCTACAGTCTTTCTGTACTAAATTCTAAATTGTTTCAAATTGTTGAGTGTGGATACTAAGCCTACATCTCAACTATTAATTACTGTATATTATTGGGGTAGGATCCCCTTTTTCAAAACCAGATTGGGGTAGGGTCCCCGTTCTTTTAAAACCAGATTTATTTATTCAGAGAGATTATTCGATCGAACAGAGAGAGATTATTCGATCGAACAGAGAGAGATTATTCGATCGAACAGAGTTAAATTGCATATATATAACTGATATTTTGATGATTACTGATCAATTATTTTATTTAGCTTCATCCCAATATGGTATTGTGATAATGCAGTGTCGATGCAGAAATGAATTTCTCTTTTATATTTTGGTATTAGACCAAGAGTTTAAGCGAGAGAGAGTTTCTGTCCACTGATTGAAAACAAATGGATGATGCGATGTAAATGATTATTACCTAAATTGCAACTTGCAACTAATTCCTTTGTCTAAACCTGGACGTCCTGTCTGTCAGTCGAGTCTTGTTTAAATGTTGTGTGTATTGTATTTGTAGGCCTGTGTGTATTTTAAACTGTTCTTGTATATTTTTCCTCTCCTGTTGTGAGTGAGGGGGTTTTTGGGTTAAGGGGGGGTCGTGTAACGTTCCTGTAGTTTTGTAAATGTGACACTATCACTGCTTTTATTTTTGGGGTTTTCTTCCTTATTTTTTTCTTGTTTTTGTATATTTGCATGCCGTAGTTTATTATTATTATTATTATTATTATTTTCTTTTACATTAGAGAATAGAGATGGGTTCTTTCAATTCACACGATGACAACTTTTATGGTCCTGCTAAAGTTATGTATGACAAGTTTGGATATAAGGCAGTAAAATGTTTGCCCAACTGGCATACAAATCTGGGATTTTCTAAACATGGGAGTTTTAATATCTTCGTGATCAAAGTCTTAAGAGAACAAATGGAAAAACTATTTGAAACTGAAATTGGGAAAGGGAACATTACTGCTTGCACAAAAATGGAACTAAATCATAAGTGGGATAAACAATTCAAAAGTTTGAAATTATGGGAGAATGAGGCTAACTATTATTTCGTATCACTTCAAATGTTGTTGATGCAAGAAATTGAACCATTGTTGGCTCCTGTTTCCGCTTTTCCTATGCTGTCAGACACTCCATTGCAGGAAGTGTCTAGACCGCTTCCGGTGCCACCTGTCTCTTATGACACCTCACAGACCCTTGGGACAAGGGCATTTCCATTCAATAATGGGAACCAAGTTCACAGTCCTGAATTTGCACCTCTACCGATGCTGAGAGATGGAACTGAGTTGCCAGGACCTGTTGTCTATTCTAAAAGCATGACTGAAACGGCTCTATCATATCCTCCAAAATCATTTCGGTCAAGGGGTCATGGAAGGGGCAGAGGTCATTGCGGAGGCAGGAATTATTCCACTCAAAAGCCCATAGTCACTAGAAGGACTTCTACTTGGCTATGTTGGTCATGTGGAAAATACGGTCACTCAATCAAGGAATGCCAAACATACGATCGAAATATTCCTTTTAAACCAGCAGACTGGGTCCCTAGGGCAAAGAGACTAGAAAACCAGTCTCGACGGGTTTCCTGAAAACCACCACTATACTGTATAAAAGCTTTTCTAGATTATTTTCCTGATGTATTAGACATCAAGTTTGGCAACAATTATATGGTTGAATTTAGATTTGTTTTTATTTCCCCCATTCTATGACAAATTCTTCAATTATATCTTTAATTACTCAAATAGAGCCCTAAATACATTTTAACTTTTCTCAGATTTAGGTGACCTTAGAAACCAGAGTTATTTTTAACAAATACTTTTGTTTTTAATTTAACTACTTTTGAAAAGACCTCATGGATGTGGACAATTTTAATGCCTTAAATTTCACTTTAACATTCCTCAACGTTCTTCTTCCTGGTTTATAGGCATGAACATGTTTTAAACAGAAATTAATCCTTGAAATGACTGTCACTTTCTCAATGAATCAAGATGATAACCTAGTTCAATGAATTCTGCTTTCTATTCCATTTTAACTGATGTCATGTTTTATTCTGTTTTCCGATCTGCTAAATTGCTCTCACTCACAAACATGGGTGAATGTGAGTGAGAGAGGGGGGAGGGGAAGTAGAATAAAATAACATTGAAATTTAAATTAAAAAATAAAATATATGTTTCACAAGTGGAGTTTCTAGACTATTGTGGATGAACAACTGCAGGTGTTCATGCACGATGTGTGGAACCTTTTCCGTGTGCACATAATTATAGAAAAATGTAAGTGTTGAAGTTGTAAGTTTTAAGTCATGAAACATTTATAAAACATCAGCAGACTGTCTTATCACTTCACGTGAAAGCCACCTCAAAGTCAGGGGGTATTAATAAGTGTTGTCTTGTTTTATATGTTATATGTACACGATTTGAGGGACCAACCTTTGGGCCTAGTTTTAAGGTTTCTGGCACTGGGGACGCCCGGCAGAAACCGTTTAGGCTACAGGTCATTGGTGAATTGTTTGCAATCCTCTTTAAACGTTTACACGTCAGACTTTTAGTCTTTCATTTAATCTGTGTTTCTTCTCCAGGTATTTGTATGAAAAGGGTTTGGAGGTTGTCTAATGTAACAATTATTTTAATGTCCCAATTTCCTTCAGGGTATGCTTGCAGTTTTAATGTGAATTTATATTTGTGTCACTTCTCCTAAGATGTGTGTTGTGAGTGACTAACGACTAACTACTAATTCTAACTGAACTTGGCATGCGCGTCGGATGTTTTATTATTATTTGTCCAGTAAAAGGGAATGGCAGATCTTCAAGGACTCAACACCACAAGGGTCTGTCAAGAAGGTGCATTTGGGCTTGGTAAATGTATCGATGGTTTGGTTTGTATCACACATTTGAGGGGATGCTCAGAATGTGGTGAAAAGAGGTATGCAAGAAAAATACAAATGTTTAAAAAGAAAAAACGGGGGATAAGGGGAATTTATACGTTTCTGTTCAAACATTGTATTTTTCTCTAAAACTATCTGAACTTTTTTGGGAGACAACTAATTCTAAACAGAATTGCAGGTATTTTAACTTCATATTAGAAATCGTACTGCAATAATTTCTTGATCACCTCTTGCCGTGAATTATTTAAACATTATTTAGACATGTGCATGTTTTAGACTACTATATGAATCTGTATATTGACTAAGCTACTGTATAAGCCTACCGCACATGTCCAATCCGGATGTGATTTAATTTGTTTTGAACAAAACCAAAAATAAAACGTGATGATTTGACTTGTACTAACTATTCTATTTCCCTTTCAGAGATGGTGTGTTAGCTTCCTGGTTACTGGATTCATGAAGGACTACCAGAGACGAAATTGTAATTAGCCTACTCTACACCACAGAAGGATGAAGTGACAAGGCAACCGCCGCCATTCTGCTCTCCCCAGTTCTTCCTATCTGCAAAGCTGAGTGATCGCGGAGGGGTTTTTCATCACAACATGCGACACAAATGCTGCTTCCCTGTCACTGAACATTCCATTAACGATGGAGAAATGGACTGGGCTATTTTCTCAACCCCAAATACTTGAACAGACAGTGCAACTAACTTCCCCTGAACAATACACTGGAAAGGATCTGACCTCCAACTCTGGATGTCGGTTCGGAGAAATGCCCAAGCTTGTGTTATAAAATGTAAATAATTGTCCACGTGATCATGGCCAAATGGTATAATGGATCCGCCCCATATATAGTCCTGAGTTTCCTAAAAAAGAGGTTTCCTCAGTTCACATGATTCACAGGTTTAGGAGAGAGAATGTTTTGTATCCTTGTGTTTCCGTTGTTGCAAATTGATTATGTACGCAAGTGAAATATAAAGTGTTTAAAAGAAACAAAGGGGGGATTGATAAGGAGAATTGTATATGTTTATTTCAAACCTTATATTTCACTTTAAAGCTCTCTGAACTTTTGAAACCTGACAGAGTGATGGTTGAAGCCTCATATCCTTCTCACTTTCAAACTGGTTCTCCCAGTTTGGCTCACAGACCCCTTGTAGTGTGTGTGCTCTTTTTTTTCAGATTGCTAATTAACGATCGTCTGAGCTTAATGTATTGAAAGTCTTTTGTCAGTGTTGTCCTCTAATATCCATGTGTGAGGTTTGTCTCAGTCTGCCAAAGGTGTTAGGCCTTGGTCCGGCCTCCCTGGGGTTGTGGGAGGAACTTGGCTCAGTATATGAGATGATGTTTTTACTGTATGCGGCAGAACTTCTCTGAATAAAACCATGTAAGGATCTCCTATTTTGGCCTCGTAGTTTTACTCAAAAGGTTTAAAATCCTTTCGTATCACTGTGAGCTTGTAGATCTGCTATTTTTCAATAGTTAAAGCACAAAATGTGAGTGAATCCTCAGGGCCCAGAATTTGGTGCGACACCCCTGTCAGCGCTCCCCCTTCCTCCATTCATTCTCACTCTATTGCTCATTGGGCATTCACGGAAGGCTGCGTTGTGTGCGTGATTTCTTTTGTGGCGGCACGTGGATTGATTAGAAAAGCGTGCAGAACAATATACAGTACACTAAATAGGCAGAGCCACCCCTCCTCCTCCTTTCTAATCTCCACTCCTCTCTCCCTGTGCTTCTCCTCTCCTCTCAGGTGTGGCTGAGCTATATTTGCTAACGGGTTTGTTTGGAAACGCATCTCCACCGCCGAGGCCTGTCTCACTTTGTTACGAACAGCTTCATCTCCTCGCCTCTCTCTGTCTGTCTCTCTCTCTCTCTCTCTCTCTCTCTCTCTCTCTCTCTCTCTCTCTCTCTCTCTGCTTTGAGAATAGAGATGAAGTTCCTGGGAGAGTAGTTCCTAGATCTTTCCATGCATCTCGATCAGCCACCTGAGCTTGCCTCGATTGCCTTCTCCCCATGCCTCGTTTCATTTTGTTTCGTTGTCTGCATCACTCTCTGCAACAAAAAGAGGACATGTAACACAAATGATCATGAGTCATGTTTGATTACCACAGTGTTAATGTCCTTGATGAGAGCTGTGCCAGTATTTGATTAAGTAATATTAATTGAAATATCTTTCAGAACTTTTTGCGAGTACCTCATTCCTAACTGCATCAATAGTCATGTTTCCATAAACATATTCGAATATAGGAAGCGAATTATCAGAAATGCGGATTAAGACAACGCAAATTTAGCCTGTTTCCATTTGTGGGTGTCATACGAATTAGTGTAGCACTCCTACGTCCTTGCCCCGGGGAAATCTCGCTCTTTCGAGCGACCGTCATTTAGACAAAAGGAGTTTCGGGAGGGTTAGCGACTCACCCCACGGAGGTTAGGTTTAAGGTAAGGGTTAGAGTTGGGTGTCGAACAGATGACACGTACAGTGAAACGCTCCCCCTTGCCCCCACCATTGTGCTTAGGGTCCTAGGGAAACGCCAGTTTGCAGAATAGCGACATAAACAAACAACACATAAACAGAGACTGAACGTGATACTGAGGTAGTTTGTTATAAGTTTAGCTTGAACAAATCTTTGTTTTAAGTTCTGTCGGAGGTTGTCTTTGCACAACAGTCTGTAAAGAGCTACAGCTGAGCTGGCACGTTGTGAAAACGGGAGGAATTTACACACGGAGTTCAGACGGTTTGTTTTGTACTAATGCAATGGACCATCATTTATTCACATTTATTGGCTGACCTGTTTCCATTCACTAATGCGCATTTAGTTTATTCGATAAAGCCTCAAAATCCACCTCCCCCAAGCGAATAAAGGTTTTTGCGGATAATGAAAGTTTATTCTAATTTTGAAGTGTTTCCATAAAAAGATTTTTGCGCAAAACCCTTAATGTGCATTAACAGGCTTTATGGATTGGAAACACAACTATTGTCATGCAATGTATCCAAAATTATCATCCCATAGACTCCCACTATATATATATATACTGTATATTCCTTTTCCCCCTAAAAAAACTGAAACACTGATTTTGGTCCGGTGACATCATCAACGCGTCAGGTGACCTTCCGCTTACCCCGGAAATAATTGGTGACCCATAAGCTAGCGAACAGCACCATCCAGCGTCAAAATAAGGATAGGTTGTTAAAGTCGTTTGTGACTGGAAGTCGTAAAATAAGTCACGCGGCAGTAAATTAGTTAAGTAGCCGTGTAATAAGCAGGATAATTGTCAGCGCACTGGTCGTTGTTTAAAAAGTCTCTGTGTTTAATCATCCTGTCAGGGGTTATTTTTCAACCACGACAAGCGCACTGACAATTATCCCTTGCTTAATCAACTTATTATCATACATTTAATTGTGAAAAATAGGTGTTTGTAAAGTAGGAGTTCCTTACACGCTGAAGAGTTCAATAACCTAGCAAGGCAACACAATTCTTTGCTATACAGGTTACGATCTCCATTACCATGGAAATGTGTAGATATGTGTAGATATTTCTGTTTTGAGATGATGTGTGTTTCATTTGAGCACAGCTGAAGTATGCTTCATAGTGATTTAAGCATGGCTAAAATTCTATCTCGATCAATCAAAATGCTTGCTTGTATAATGGAGAATATGTGTAAGTAAATGAGAAAGAAGATTGCTGTAGACCAACGGAATACTTGAAGTAAAAATGGTTGAATGTGACATAAAATGTGTCCCACTGCATTTATATGTGCACATGAGAAGTGCCCAGATATACACTAAATTAAAAATGACTTCTCAGATTGCTGCTGATGTTTGCAGAAATAGTAAAACGCCCATTAATGCATTGCCCATAATGCATTGCTGCAGTTGATTCACGTCCTTAAGTGGCAATTTTGTTTTGAATAACCTCATTTAGTAACTGTAAACAGGATATGTGAACAGGAACATGATACATAAATAATTAAATGGGGGGAGTTGGGAGGGAGGGGCGGTTTTATGGGAAGAGATTGAAAATTGGACAAATGCGGTATTTACAAAAAAGGCATTTTGGTGCCGCTTTTTGTAATCATACCATTAACTAAGCCTCAATGTCATTTTAATGCTTAGCAAAGGGCAAAGCAATAATACCAAAAAATAATAAATAAATGAAAAGTTTAAGAGAGGCTTGGCTAATGGCTCTGACTTACGGAACATTACCTCACAGACAAAAAAATACGTCTTGTGTGCGGAGAAACATCTGTTCTCTCCCATTTCGTTCTGTCCTTCCATTCCCAGCGCTATCATCTCCTTCATATCGCTCCACTCAGGGGCGTCACAAGGGGGGGGGAGTGGGACTGAGTTACTAGGGCCCATGGTGGAGGGGCCTGGAATTATTTTATACTTTAGCTATTGAAAAATAGCAGATATACAATCGCAGATATACAATACGAGTGCCGCGCTGCGAGCTTGTAGATCTGCTATTTTTGAAAAGTCGTGAAAATGTGTGCAAATCTTTGAATATTTGTATATTTTAAGCAAACATTTGTAACTCAAATTTTGCTTCTGGGGGGGTCCCTGGAACTAAATATTTTGAGATGGGGGTCCGTGGCCAAACATATAATTTTGGGGGTCCTTCACATGAAAAAGTTTGAGCACCACTGACATAGAAATATAGGTTTTTCCAAAAAACCTTAGAAGGATTTGAAATATTCAAAGACTTTTTCACGAAATGTTCACGATATTTAAAAAATAGCAGATCTACAAGCTTGCAGCGCGGCACTCGGTGCCGCGCTGTGAGCTTGTATATCTGCTATTTTTCAATAGCTAACGTACCCAGGGCCCAGGATTTGGCGCGACACCCCTGCTCCACTCTCTCTGTGTCCCCTAGTCCTTGACAGTTCACTCTCTCTCACTCTGTTTCTCTCCTCTCCTGGGACCCTCATTCCATTATACCTAAGTCCTCTTTGAGCCCATCTGCCCCTCCCCTCTCTCTCTCTTCTCACTCATCTCTCATCACTACTTTTCCTTTTTATGACTTGGACGTCCTTTGCCTTCTCTCTGAACTCATTCACCCATGCACACTCGCACACCGATATATGCACCCATAGACACACCCTGACGCGTACTGTACACAGACAGACGTAAATACGCGTGCAGATATGCAGACATAAAACCACGTCTGCACACACACATAAGTACCGTTCGTGCACACATGTATGAATACAGGCAAACTACAAAATACATCAACTCGCATGAATATGCACAATGTGTCTCCCATACACAGGCATACACACACACTGTCTGGACCTGTGTGTCCCCACTGAGTTGAGTAGAAGGTCAGAGTCATCAGCGGTCCATTATGGAACAATGGCAGGAGCTGTCCCACCGAGACAGAGTGCCCTGCGCAGCGATGGAATCAATGGGAACAGAGGGCCAGACACCAACAGTACACCCACACCGCTACTCCCATAGCCTTGCACGAGTGTGTGGGCCGCTAGATTATGAGCAGAGACAGCGGGTGAGTGCTAAAGGGCTCGTGTATGAATGAACGTCTGACAACTCTGTAAATTAATTCTTTATATGGGTGTCATAGCACCCGAGTGGCCTATCTCTCTCACAAGATTCTATTATTATAATTTCATAATGTCATTATGATACAGGTAAAAAAAAAGAAATAGCGCTGATTATGGCCTGCCAGGGGACAGAGCTGTGATGAACCCAGGCAGGGAGTTAAAAGCTCAGTCTTATCCACACCAAGATATAATTATAGCCATAGCGATAATGATGTGAGCATTCACATTGATGAACAATAACACTCCAGTAAACAGCGGCGCTAAGCACGCGCTGTGTGCTCCAGTTGCATCCGTCAAAAGTCGATGCTGATGAATTGTACGCTGTGCAGACAGAAAAGGAAAACCAGAAAGGTATGGATTCACAAAATAAAATAAAAATGTTTGGACGTCGTAAGAAGCATGTTTTACCTCTTAACTCAAGTGCGTACAATGTTTTTTCTGTCCACAGCACGTGTTTCACACTTTCTCTCCATATCTAAGAGAAGACCTTGAGCTCCTATACTATGAAAGACTGTATCTCTGTTTGAAAGGGCGGTATGACTGTCTCTCTGTCTCCAGAATGATGAAAGCTTATTTTATTTATTATTTAAAAGAAATAAAGAACTAAATGTCCTCTAAGTGCAACATTCAAGAATGTGGCCTGCACAAATCGATTACACAAGCTTTTCCATCTGCACATGTTTGATTACACACAATCCAATTCAGTATGCAGTTTTATAGCAATTAATATATGTATTGTATATAAAATGGTCTGTCACAAGTTCCAGTTCTTAAATTTGCCATTGATTATGTTCTGGCCCACCATCTAATCTCTTGTAACCTACTTGCCGACCCCTGCTGTGCCAAAATCCAAACCCCTGTATCTTAGGTGCTACGTGCCTTTGAATGTGTGTGTGCCCGCAAGTCTTCAAGTAGCTGGTTTTCCTCTACCCTGTTGGTGGCATTGCCTTGCAGACTGCACTATTCTTTCCAGATGGCACAAGCTGTCTGTTTCCTTGGCAAGAACAAAAGACTGGCTTGCAACACCAATAAAGCTGGCTCGATTCTCCTCTGCCTATACTGTAATGGCCGTATTTTGGTCATTCCCACTGCATCCCTGTTTACTGACGACTCAGTTTGCCATGATTGATTCCGATTGTGCACCCATTTTGGATATGCACACAGCTTGCTTCTTAAATTTAAGACAAGTCCCTGGAAATTGTCTTCACTTCGCTCATTGAGGGACGTGACTCACGTAATTAGTTTTACGATTTGTTCCATTTGGTCTCAGATGGTGGTTAATCGTTCTTGGGGGACTTTGCATGCAGTCTGTAGTGATATTGGAATGGCACATGGCCCAGCTGTGAGTACAAGATGTCTTTGTTTTTTCCTTTTTATGACTTGGATCCATTTTCTTATGATAAACCTATGTAATAAGCTGTGTGCCTTTATCTGCCTAACACCCAACTCACACCAGCTCAATCAGAATGAAAGTTTCAATGCAAAGTCTAGGGGAGGAGTGTCTCGATGCTTTTGCCACAGCGTCGGGACACTCGGCAGCAAAAAGCGTGGCGTCAAAGCTCTAAAAACCTCTGCTCGTGCACAAGCGCAAGACCAATCATAGCCCTCCTCTTCCCCATTTCTAACCCTTCCGACAGAATATTTTCTCCCTGTCCCTCATCCTTTCTCGCACCACATTAAACAGGAAATACAGCCTGGACCGCTGGCAACCTTTGCTGTTTATGCTTATTTATTAAGCTTGCACAAGTCTGGCCAGCTGTTCTGCCAAGGCGCAAAGTTCGATAGGCAGTGGACTAGTCAAACACGAGACAACACTAGCACTATGTATGGACAGAAAATGTGAACGTTTTGGGGCGCCTGCTGGCCTGCCGTTCCGGGCGCATAACCACATGGGATGCCTGGAAGCGTGTCGCGGGTTCGAGTCCCGATCCCGGTGACCTTTGCTGCGTGTCGCTCCCCGTCTCTCTCCCCATTTCCTGTCGGTCTGCTGTCCTGTCAATAAAGGCATAGAAGCCCAGAAACAAATCTTCAGTTGTAGATATAGACATCATGTAAACAATCTATCCCCAGTATTGTGGGAGCAGGGACAGCTCCAGTCTTCTCTGGCCAGACATAAGAGCTGACAGGCGTGGGGAAGAAGTAGAGACAACCCAATGCTTGTCTCTCACAGCTTGTTTCTAAACAACCTATTCATTTTAGCCACTGAATATGACCAGTTGCTCAATATTGATTAACCATTTGAACCCCAGCACCCACATTCTGGGGGGAACATTACTCTCCAAAAATGCAGACACATCGCAACATAATGCGACACGCTGTGAGCTTGTAAATCGGCTTTTCGTGGCAAAGAGACTAGAGACTATTTTTGTCCATGCCTTACCCCTTATCCCTAAACCTCTTTGCCTTTTTTTACTATTTTGAAAAACATTTTAAAATTCTTCAAATAGACGAGCTACATTGACACATTGTGAGCTTGTGGAGCAGCCATTTGAAATATTTAAATTCTTTGATAAAAATAGTAAAAAATGGCAAAAGAGTTTAGGAATAAGGGGTAAGGCATGGACAAAAATAGAAACGTTGACATGTGGTGACAGGCTGTCACTCACAACTCACTCATACCCAGAGGCACTTAAGCTCATTGTCACAATGAGCACAAAAGTAACTAGTATGTTGCAGTTCCTTGGAGAAACTGCGTGGGCCCCCCAGGGTATGAGTTGCGTGCCTCCAGGCTCACAACACATCCTTGTAGATCAGCTATTTTCAAGTGTGTGTGTGTGTGTGTGTGCGTGCGTGCGTGCGTGCGTGCGTGCGTGCGTGCGTGCGTGCGTGCGTGCGTGCGTGTGTACAGTATGTAGTAATCCTGCCGCCCCTAGTCGAAGCCACCTTATGTGTAATGACAAAAAAGAGACCATTCCCAACCCCAACACCTGGAATGTGCTTCAGTTCTTAGATCACCTACTCTTAGCCTACAGTAAAGCATCTAGTGGGTGGGACATATCTGTACAACTTGTTGGCTCAAAGGGTCAATATGGAGAAAAAGAAAAGCATGTCCAACATAAACATTGTGACTTGTGAGGCACTATACTGTAGGTCCAGTTCACACATGATACTGGTTTTACGTCCCATCCCATCCCAAACCTTTATTGTTTTTGTTTGTTTTCAGCACAGGATGGCTGTGGCTCAGGTGGTAGAGTGGTATTTTGGGAGCAGTACCAGGAGAAATATTCCTGGTTCGATCACCGGCTATTCCCAGCTTCATGTCGAAGTGTCCTTGAGCACTGCTCCCGATGAGGACCTTGCATGGTTGCATCCACTGACGGTGTGCATGTTTGAGTGAATGGGTGAATATATTACCCATTGTAAAGTGCTTTGGATAAAAGCTCTATAGAAATGCAGACCATTTTAACATTTAGGTTGTTCATGCTCGTACACACTCGTTAGTCGTAATATCCCCCTATCTCTCCAGCTGGGCCTGTTATCCGCTGCGCCAGTCAGGGGCGTCACAAGGGGGGGAAAGTGGGAGTGAGTTACTAGGGCCCAAGGTGGAGGGGCCTTCATTATTTTATGCTTTAACTATATTTTAGAAAAGTCGTGAAAATGTGTGCAAATCTTTGAATATATGTATTTTTTAAGCGAACATTTGTAACTCAAACTTTGCTTCTGGGGGTACCTGGAACTAAATATTTTGAGATGGGGGTCCGTGGCCAAATACATATCATTTTGGGGGTCCTTCACATGAAAATGTTTGAGCACCACTGACATAGAAACGTAGGTTTTTTTTTTTTAACTCAAGAAGGATTTGAAATATTCAAACACTAAGCGCTATGAGCTTGTATATCTGCTATTTTTCTATAGGCTAGTTAAAGCACAAAATAATGCGTAATAATGCGTTCCCAGTCTAAATGGATTAAACCCTCTCCCCCTATGAAGAACATTCATGGGGGGCCTGCAATGAATCCTTGTACCCAGGGCCCAGAATTTGGTGCGACGCCCCTGGCCCCACTCATCTGCAGCAGCTCTTTCCGCGCCTTTTCCAGTGTATAGTAACTGTCCTTACTGCCGACCCCCTGCCGACACAATGACAGATGGGATCTGGGGGCTTTATAACCTCACCCAGCCAGCCAGCCACAATGGTGTGCCTTAGAAAGAAGGGACCCAATCCGTCTTCTCGTGGTCTCTCCACTCATATTTTCTGGAGGACGTATTGGTGTAAGAGGAAAGTGTGTCGGAAAGGTGACCGCGGCACAGCCTGGTGTTTGGAGAGAGAGAAGCGAGAGAGAGAACCAAAATCGGGAGAAAGAATGAGAGCGCTGTTTGTTTTTTACCCTCCTTTCTGACACCCCATCGATCTCTTCTTTTTCCTGTTCTCTCTTTCGTGCTGTCTTTCAACCATTCCTCCATCCTTGACTGTTGCTGTTTGTTTGTCTTATAGTCATTGCTCTCGTCCTTGCTCTCTCTCTCTCTCTCTCTCTCCCCCTCCATCCCAAGTGCTCCATCTTTTCCTTTCTCAGATACTGTCAGGTTGAACCTAGGACCAGCCGGAGACAAAGTTGTAAGGCAAATCCAGTTGCTCCAGTTGCTGGGCAAGGTCAAAACCGGTAAAAACAGTCTTACAATGTAAAAACAAACCAGAGTCATGCAGCCAAGAATTATTTCTCCAGAAAACAGACACCAGGGTCAAAAGTAGGAAAGCGGTCACTAATGCAACACAAATCCGCAGGGGCGTCACAGGGGGGGGGGGGGGGAGTGGGAGTGAGTTACTAGGGTCCAAGGTGGAGGGGCCTTATTATTTTATGCTGTATAACTATTGAAAAATGTGTGCAAATCTTTATAACGTTTTACTCAAATTTTGATTCAGGGGGATCCCTGGAACGAAATATTTTGAGATGGTGGTTCGTGGCCAAATACATGTCATTTTGGGGGTCCTTCACATGAAAAAGTTTGAGCACCACTGACATAGAAGGATTTGAAATATTCAAACGCACAAATAATTCTTGATTTTTTCAAAAATAGCAGATCTACAAGCTCGCAGCACGGTACTGGGTGCCACGCTGTGAGCTTGTATATCTGCTATTTTTCAATAGTTAAAGCACAAAATAATTGTGCGGGGGCCCGCAGTGAATCCTTGTACCCAGGGCCCAGAATTTGGTGCGACACCCCTGCAAATCCGACAAGGGGCAGGCAGGTAATCTAAGGTCAAATTGGCAGGCAGGGTCTAAACAGGCAGGTCAGGACCATGTAAATGAAATAACCCTGGCCTGGAGTAATAATTGTCAGACAGATTGGAGCCATGGAAATATTAAAAATCAAACCTCGGTTCGAAGTGAAGCGGTGAATCTTAGTATAGAATTGTCTGGAGAGCCGGTATGACAGCCGGTATAATAGGTTTTAAAAAAATATATAAAAAGTCCTGCTTGCTGGTCTCTTAGTTGTTTGTCAACTGCATCCCTCTATAATTATTTCAGTTTCTGTTAATTTTGTGGCCTACTAAATTTTTCAACTTCTGCTAGATTTTCAATGTATTTACTCTTGTCTGCCTTAATGCTCCTTTTTACCATTCTGTTAGCATCTGTATATTCTTATTGTGCCTTTGCTTTTGCTCTTATGCGGCTTTTTGTCATTGCTGCAATAGGTGAGACCTATTGCATGTACAAGACAGATAAAACCTGAAGGCCAAATTATCATGTGAAGCTTGACCAATCCTCAAAGTATCCATTCATCTGACCGGGAGGGACACCGCACACATATTCTGGACGTACAGGACAGATAAAGCCTATTCATTCTGAACTGAAATGACCATATATGGACATGGGACACACATTTTGCTTTTTGAAAAAGCCTATTCATTCTGGACTGATATTTTGCACGTACGGGACAGGAAAAACCTGTTCATTCTGGCCTGGAGTGACCATATATGGATATGAGGTGACATACATTGTGTTTTTGAAAAACCCTGTTCATTCTGGACTGAGATCACCATATATGGTAATTAAACGGACATTCTGTTTTTGAAAAAGCCTGTTCATTCTGGACTAAAATGACCATATATGGGCGTGATACACACAAAGCCACTCATTGGAAGCGGTTTTCACCGCCTCAAAAACCACAACACAAGCCAGAAGTATTGGTAAAAGTACTAATGGCTTCAGACCTGAATTTCAACAACCACATTAAGACAATTACAAAGTCAGCCTACCATCACCTTAAGAATATATCAAGGATTAAAGCACTTATATATCTCAGCAGGATTTGGAAAAACATGTATTTATCTTTGGTAGACTCAACTACTGTAACGGTGTGCCTTTGCAGGTCTACCTAAAAAGAAAATCGATCAGACAGCTGCAGTTTATTCTGAACACTGCTGCTCGAGTATAGACCTCATACCAACACCAAGAAAGTCGATCACATCACTCCAGTTCTCAGATCTTTACTCTGGCTCCCTGTCAAATACTGTTGGTTTATATAAAGCATTGAATGATTTAAAGGCCAAAACACACTTCTGATCTTCTGTTGTTATTAACCACCCAGAACCCTCAGGTCATCTGGGACAGGTTTGCCTTCTGTCCCTAGAGCCAAAACTAAAATGTGAAGAATTAGTGTTAAGTTTTTATACACCACATATCGGAACAAACTCAGAGAAAACTTCAGTTCTGCTACAACTCTCAGTTCTTTTAAATCAAAGCTGAAGACTTTTCTGGTTGCTGTTGCCTTTTATTGAGGTTTTGTGATTGATTTCTTGCTGCACTCCAACTTTATTCTCAATTCATTCTCTGTTGTTTGTACTTGTTCTTATTCTTTTGATTCTCTTAATCTCCAACTTGTATTAAAATGTCTACTCAAAATACTTCATCATTAAGAAGACAAAGTGCAAAAGAAGTAGACATTCTTTTGCACTGTCTTCTTAATGATGTGAAGTATTTTGAATCTGCTTTTTTCACCCTTTTTTCCTCACAATTTAGTCGTTCATTAAGTCATCCACTCTAGTGAAGGCTGGATAACCGAAATATTTGTTGTATTATGTAAAGAAACTTTAATCGTGTCATTCTGAGTGCAACTCTTTGCCTGTCCATTGAGTACAATCGCCAACCTCTGTTTTGAAACACAGTTCTTATATTAAGTGATGTTAAAAATGTCTGTGGGATTTAGAATGGGGAAAATAACTTGTGACCGTGGGTGTTAATGGGATTGACGTCAGACTTGCGGTAGGTGCTATGCCCGGCCACGCCGGAGGGCATCGGGGAGGATTCGAATCCATCCCTAGTCTCTGCCATGGTGGGCAGGAACTTTACCTGTGCCACCCAAGCACCTTGAATTGCTTACATAAAAAAAAATTGGCTTACATTGCCTTGCCTCAGCCCTTTGCGTTGGAAAACTAGGCAATACACAAGAAATCTGGCACGGAAGAGTTCTGAAATTGACTGTTTCTAATACTGGAGAGCTAATGGGGAATGAGCTGCAGGTGTGTCAGTGCACAGGAAACCAGGAGAAGATAATGAGGTGAGGTGGCAAGACATGAGGGAGTGGCTGGATATGAAATGACAGGAGTCAGGAGAATAACTGACAGCAGGGCATGAAAACCAAAAATGAAAATAACTAAAAGGTAGTGGAATTCGTGACTACCGTCTCTTCCTGAGTCATGTCTCTCCCTGACTCTTTCTCAAATACGTATCTCTCTCCTCCCTGGTTCACTTGCTCTTATGTTCTCTCCTCCTTCATCTCTGCCCTCTCTGTGTGTGTCTGTCTCTCTCTCTCTCTCTCTCTCTTCTCCTCCTCTCTCTCTCTCTCTCTCAGCTCTCTACGGGCTCCTCCATCTTTTGTCATGTATTTAACTCATTGTCCCTGGGCCTATTGTCCTCTCTCCCTTTCTCCCCCTCCTCGACTTTTCCTAAATCTCTCTTTCCTCACTTTCTGCATGCACACATGCATGCGCGCACCGAATGCACACACACACGCCACACACGCCACGCACACACGCACGCACGTGAAACCCCCCCCCCCCCCCCCCCCCCACACACACACACACACACACACACACACACACACGCTGCTACTATCTGTCTCCCTTTCACCTCCAACAGCATTTGGAAACCTCCCTTACTGTTAA
>NC_137832.1:24713421-24798363 GCF_963921795.1 Nannobrachium achirus | reverse complement strand
TCTTAAAAAAAAGTCTGTTTCCTCTCTCTCTCTTGCATCTACTCCATCTCTCTCCTCCCTCGCTCTCTCTCTCTCCATGTCTTTCTGGCCATGGCTCCGATCCTCAATTGGCTTAGAGGCAGTCTAATCATTCTCAGACACACCGCCTGTCGTCTTTTTTTCTTGTTCTCACTCTTTCTCCCCATCTCTCTCTCTCTCTCTCACTCGCTCAGTCTCTCTCTCTCTCTGTCTGTCTGTCTGTCTGTCTGTCTGTCTGCCACCACCTCCACTGCTGTCACCTTAATCCTCTCATCAGTAAATACCCTCCTTCAGCACACGCTACCACTCAGCAGCAGCAGCAGCCTTCATATTGCTTTCCTCAGTGCATACTAATGGCTTCTACCTACAGTATGATGAGCACAGAGCAACAGCAGAATCGGGTGGGAGATTCTCTCAAGCATTACTCTTCTTCCGGTGCCCCTGCTCTCAACGTCACCAGACCAAAATCAATTGAATTTGTTCAGCTGTCCGTTTCTGTTTGTAGTAGTGAGTCAGTTGGTGTGTTGTACTGGAATGCAGCTTGAGTTTAAGTTATAATGGCCGGCACCATTTGAGTTCAACTACAGCACCACCACAGAATTGAATAGAAAGATGTCCGCAATGAAGCTAAGGATAAAGGCTACAGTATATCACAGATATGAGCTAAAATTTCTATTGAATGAACATCCAGCCTGGAAACCCCTCTGGGCAAACCAGGCAATAGTATTGTGACCAAGCCTATTGCTATGTATGGAGCAGTTCAAAGCCACTATTGAGCTCACTGCCTAGGCTATTCAATTCACCACAGCTGTATTACAAACATCTAACAAATGAACAATATCCGACCTGTACTTCTTTATAAGCCTATCTATGTCGATTCACTACATATTGTGCATGAGCAAGGATTGGAGGCAATGGATTATTTTACTACACTGTGCCTGATATTGAAATGCACCCCTCAAATATAGTAACCCTGGCTGAAAGGACCAAATTTTATATTTTCCTTCCAGTACAAATTCTACTGACAACAAAGCGGTTGTTGAGTTTGACAAGGTGGCTGGGCTTCAAAAGTTGGATTCTCCCCAAGTCATTTGCAAGTCAAGGAGGACAAAGTACTCACATTTAAGTTCTTTATTTGGCTCACATCACTATAGGAAAACGTGCAATTCGGCACAAAGCACTCTTCAGTGTTTACATTACAGTATACAGATGCAATGAGAGGATGTGCCTCCATGGGACATTCTTATAGTCCCTCTTATGCTGGAATTGGAAAGCAAACATTTTGTACTTGATGTCAAAAGTGTTTTGACCATACTGTCACGGATGAAGGCAGATTGAACCCAGAAGCAGAGCCACAACAAGCAGAGTTGCAATTAAAGTATTTAATGTAGGAATAATCAAACCTTACAATAAGTAGACCATGGTATACAGGAGCAAGGATAGCAGGACATCATGACAGCAGGTCACAAAGGATCATCATGGTGACAGGATACTATGAACTGACAATGAGTGTTTGCATTGAGTCCAGTTATATAGCAGGGTGATTGCAGAAGTGTTCACAGGTGTGGAATGGGCATGGCACTGGGCTGATGAGGGAGTGAAGTCAGGTGAGTAACTGGGGCTGTGAGATGTAATGGAATGTGAGAGTGGTCGAAGTGGGGACATGGTCTGTGGAGAGGCAGACCGTGACAGTACCCCCCTCTCAAGGGACGGATTCCAGACGTCCCAACAGGCTGGCCCGGAACACGGAGCAGGGTGGGTGGAGGGGGTCTGGAGGAGAGGGAACGGGGCCGAGCAGGTGACTTCAGGTGGACGACCATGGACCGGGGCCAAGCAGGAGACACCAGGCGGACGACCAGAATGATGAACTGGGGCTGAGCCGTTGATGTCAGGTGGACGACCAGGATGATAGACCAGGTCAGCAAAGATGTCGTCTGGTGGACGGCCGGGATGCTGGGATGAGGCAGCAAAGATGTCATCTGGTGGTCGACCCGGAGGCCGAGACGAGAGAGAAGAGCTGTCATCCGGTGGACGACCTGGAGGTTGAGACGAGGTAGTGAAGCAGGAGACATCAGGAGATGAGTACTCTGGAGGCGATGCTGCAGATGACACCAGGGATGCTGCAGGCTCTGGAGGCGGTGCCAGGGATGCTGCAGGCTCTGGAGGTGATGCAGCAGGCTCTGGAGGTGACACAGATGCTGGAGGCGATGCCAGGGACGCTGCAGGCTCTGGAGGTGATGCAGCAGGCTCTGGAAGCGACGCCAGGGATGTAGCAGGCTGTGGAGGCGACGCCAGGGATGCTTTAAGCGATGCCAGGGATGCTGCAAGCGACGCCAGGGATGCTGCAAGCTGTGGAGGTGGCGCCAAGGATGCCACAGGTGCTGGAGGCGGCGAAAGTGCTGGAGGCGGCACCGCTGTAGACTGGGCCGCTGACGACTCAGCAGACTCTGGAGACGGGACCCCAGATGCCGTTGAAGACGGGAACCCAGACGACGCTGCAGAATCTGTAGACTGGACCCCAGACGGCACTGCAGACTCTGGAAACTGGACACCAGACGGCACTGCAGACTCTGGAGACTTGACCCCAGATGACAGAGAGAGCAGGAAGCAGCTGAACAGAAAGCCAAGGACCAGGCCTTCCATGACCTCGGGCATACACAGGTCACCAGTGGAGCTGACTGACAAAGGCTCTGGTAGATCATCGGCCGACAGGGCTGCTGTGGGGGCAGAGGGCGCAGGCAGGTCATCTAGGGAGATGGCTGGCAAGGGCTCTGGCAGGTCAGCAGCAGATACAGCCGGTGAGGGTGCAGAGGGCGCAGGCAGACTAAGCTCCAGGACTGGCTCTGGCTCCGAGGTGCTGTGCAGGACTGGCTCTGAGGCGCTGGACAGGACGAGCTCTGGCAGTGGAGGTTTGGAGATACTGGGCAGTGGAGGTTCGTAGATGATGGGCTGTGGAGGTTCCTTCTGGCGTTGAGAACCATGGTGACCACGCCTTCTCCTGGCAGGCCCACGGTTCCCCACATAAGGGTTCTGGACTGAAGCTGAACCAGGAGAGGTGGATGCAGGAAGAACAGAATCGAAACAAGCAGGAACTGGAAATGCAGGCTGGGTGCTAGCATGCTGGTTGCTAGTCAATTGAATGCTAGCAAGCTGAGAGCTAACTGGCTGGTGAGCAGCAGGCCGGGTGGGTTTGGTGGCTAAGTAACCCTGTGATATTTTCCCCCGTTTGTTGGCATTACGGGGATCTCCCCGAGCCAGACTGGAGCCCAGATTCGATTCTTGCACTTGAACTAGGTCAGGATACACAGGAATTTTAACACTGCTTTGAATATACGAAAGCAAGCTCACATACTTTGTCATTACTCCAAACCCAGTAGTGGGAGGCGCTGGCTGGGAAACATGGTGTGAGCTGGTTTCAACAAAGTTATTAAGCCTCCTACGGACAACATCCAGGTGGGGGACAAAATGGCTCACCCATGGCCTCTCTTTGAACCACTGCTGCTGTACTGTAATCTCCCTCTGAAGTTCAGCACGCAGTCTTGGAGAAGAGGACATGAAACGAGCTACCAAATGTTCAAATTCCACCACCTTTCTGTTAAAATGCTGTTGCTCTGCTGGGTTCATGTTTATGGTCAGTTCATACTGTCACGGATGAAGGCAGATTGAACCCAGAAGCAGAGCCACAACAAGCAGAGTTGCAATTAAAGTATTTAATGTAGGAATAATCAAACCTTACAATAAGTAGACCATGGTATACAGGAGCAAGGATAGCAGGACATCATGACAGCAGGTCACAAAGGATCATCATGGTGACAGGATACTATGAACTGACAATGAGTGTTTGCATTGAGTCCAGTTATATAGCAGGGTGATTGCAGAAGTGTTCACAGGTGTGGAATGGGCATGGCACTGGGCTGATGAGGGAGTGAAGTCAGGTGAGTAACTGGGGCTGTGAGATGTAATGGAATGTGGGAGTGGTCGAAGTGGGGACATGGTCTGTGGAGAGGCAGACCGTGACACATAATATATCTGCAGTGGCAGCTCCAGGGAAAAATTAGCAGGGGGGCCTTTTTTTGCTGCGTTTTGAGCAAAGCTAGTAATGTCCATTACAAGTTTTCCTCACTGAAAAGATTTGAATTTCCCTTGCTGCATGCACAACAACACAGGAATAGACCTCAAAACAAAACCAACTCGGTGCAGTGCCAGTGTAGGCTACCTTTTATTATTGCATTTTCATTAAACTAGTAATTAATTTGAATTTTTATATTTATAATACTCACAAAGAACATAAAAAGAACATATATAACTACGAAACAGTGTGGGCTCGCTCACCCTTTGGCTCATTGGAACCTCAATTGCAAGTGTGGTTGCCAACGTGACTATATTCTGCAGCGTGCTAACTGTCATGTGAAGCTCAACCAATACTCTAGCTAACACCACTCCCAGATGTTTTTCCCACCAATTGCACCTCATTGGCTAAGGGCCCTGCCTTTGTACTGTCTGCGACGGAACTCGGTAAATAAATAATGAAGATAACATAGTGTTCTCGCCTTTCAGGCGAGCCCACAATTAACACCTGTAAAACATCTTAAAATAATAGTGGGGTAGGGTACTACTGCCTGGCCAATCTGGACTGGGGGGGCACAAAGTCTAATCTGGGTGGGCATTGCCTATGTAAATCTGTTACATTGATTATACCTATGATGTTCTGGTTCAGACCTTTTCATAAATACTTTAAGAACATCAATCCCAACATTAAACTACTAAAATTCTGTAGTAATTTAGAGTATATGGATAGTTTACCTTTTTTTGGATTATGACATTCTTGGAGGTGTAGGCTGTGTTGTTCTTGCACAGATTCAAAGCTAATGTATTCCCACTGTACTTTATTTATTGAGCTGGACAGACAGCTGGACAGCAAATAGGAAAACCATGACAAACACGGTGTATCCTGAGTTCACCAGAAGTTCACCAGGATGCACAGTCCAGTCAAAGACAACCTCACAGAGCATATTATCAGAATGACCCGGTGCTTCAGACCTTGTGACCATGTTGCACGTACATGTTGCACGTACAGTTAGTCTGTTCTTGAGAGACTACTATGTCAGTGGTTCTCAAACCTTTTCATGTGAAGGACCCCCAAAATGATATTTATTTGGCCACGGACCCCCATCTCAAAATATTTTGTTCCAGGGACCCCCCAGAAGCAAAATTTGAGTTACAAATGTTTGCTTTGAAATTACTTATTCAAAGATTTGCACATATTTTCACGGCTTTTTTCAAAAATAGCAGATCTACAAACTCGCAGCGAGGCACTCGGTGCCGCGCTGTGAGCTTGTATATCTGCTATTTTTCACTGGTTAAAGCATTCAATAATTCTAGGCCTAAATAGGTTAACTAGAAAATGACTTAAAGAAAAGCACTATCCCGAAAATAGTATAAAATAATAATCTGGCTGGTTAACCAGCGCAGTTGGTATCCATGGTAACAAGCTGTGGCTATATAGCTGGTGCGCCAAATTGCCAATACAACCTTGGATGATTTCTCAGGAGCGAGCCTGCCCTATGCTGACAGCCTGCGAATTAATAAATAACTACGCTTATGCAGTACACACATTACATTACAGAGACGCCACTGGATGCTAATGAGAGACTTAATGTAATGCTGTTGCCATAGTAACTTAAATCAGTGTATATACGTTTAGACAGGTGTGGGACGTCTCTAATTCCATGAGTGACAGGAAGCCACATGACCTGCTGGCTGCTGAACTTCCTAAACAACAGTTAAAAGAGCTCATTAGATAACTTATCTTGAATCCTCTTGAACTTGTATCACTTAGTAATATTTATAATCTCATTCCTATTCATAGGACTTAAGATATCTTTTATTATATTAATTTCTTTACTCTATAATTTTTATCCCACGATTTCTAACCCATTTTTCACCCAGTGCCAATTTATTAATATATAATAAAATAATATATTGGTAATTTTATTGCTTTTGCTTCTGCCACTGGATAATAGGCCTATTCTTGCTGAAAATAATTTCAGTCAAAGTAAATCAGAAGAAACTATGCATTATCGGGCGAAACTAAGCGGTGCAATGGCTTTGACTGCTGTAGTGTGCACAGTTTCCACACCAGGCCCCCATCTGCAATTGGTGTAATATTGGCGTAATATCACATGACTGGCTGCATTGCCCAGTAGCGGGGAAGTGTCTCTTCCAATTGAGTTTAACATTTTGGTTTCTCTCTTGGTCAATTTCCCAATGAATCCATTGGAGGCTCTTTCTCCCATGATATGGGTTGTGGTTCCGGGCCAACGCCAAGCCAGATAATGGCCCGGAGCTTGAAGGAGCACTCGTTGTGAATATACATAATTTATAGTATGTCGCATTAGGCTGCTGTCTGCATGGCCCTTTTTCAAATGCATTGCCCACTTCAGACAAGGGAATTGAAAATAAAGTCAAATGGCTCCAGCTGATTGAGTAGTTGAACAGAGGGAAATTGAAATGCAGCAGCAGATAGTCAGACAGCTTTGGATTTGCCCGGCCTTTTCTCTCGGGGGGGGGGGCAGAGCAGAGGAATCATCTTATCCTCCCGGAATCGCCGTCGTGATCACTGGGAGTGAAATCCAAGGCTGACCCCTGCCCAGCCTGCGTCTGGGGGCCACTTATGGTTACTCCCTGTGCCATTCATCACACTGACGGCCAGAGATTGGGCTATGGACCCGACAGATCTGTCTGCCACGGTGCCACTGTGCCTGAGGACCGCCACAAATACAGAGGGGTGTATGTTGTGTGTATGACTGTGAGCATATCGTCGTTGTCGGGTGGAACCCTTATGTCCAAAAGTGTTCGTTTTGTATTTATCGTTTAAAAAAAGAACTAAACTAGTGAAAACAGCCGATCTACAAGCACACAACGCCTCGCGGTGCGAGGCGTTGTGTGCTTGTAGATCTGCTGTTTTCACTACTTTTATGCAACGGCCTTGTATGATGAAGCAGGGCTTTACTTTGCGAAAGAACGTACACTTTTGAAACTTGGAGATACGAGGTTTCCGCCCGACAACGATCAAAGTATCAAAGTGAGCGTTTGTGTGTGTGTGTTTGTGCCCACGTGTGTGTGTGTGTGTGTGTGTGTGTGTGTGCGTGTGTGCGTGCGTGCGTGTGTGTGTGTGTGTGTGTGTGTGTGTGTGTGTGTGTGTGTGCAGGGGCGTCAATTGGGTATTGCAGGGGTATGCAGCTGCCATACCCTGGGTCCAGGGGGGGGGAAATAAAAGTTACTTTTAAATATAAATCCATGAATGTCTCTTTGTCTACCTGTGCTGGTTATTTTGTTGTTAAATGGTCACTTTAACAAGGTATTATAATTATATTCTCCACACTTGTGTCCCCATCTTGACAAAATGGTATACTCCCAGGTTCAATAGGGTCAGCTGCACAGGTGCAATACATTATTGTTAATTGTGGCACGTTTACTAACATGCCAAGTTTAGCTGCACTTGAACAACCATTCCAGGCTGCCATATCCAGCCCAAGAAACCGTAGAAACCCGGGGGAAAAAATTACAAAACCCGATTTTTTTCGCGAGGACTCCCATCTTTGCGATACCCAAAGAGCGGTGATTTTGAGAATGCATGCGTGCGTGTGTGCACACACACACGCATGCATAATTTCCATGCATGCGAGAGCACTACATACAATATGCCCGTATACCTGTACTTACCTCTGAGTGCATAAGACAAAGACAGATGGAGAGTGGCATTTACATCCGTACGTGTAGATGTGTGTGTTAACGCTCCCAGCATCCATCAAATTAGCAGTCTATTAGCTAAGTGCATCTATCATCTATCAGCAGGGATCTGCCATAACAGCAGCAGCAGAGTGGTGAGTATTGAAGGGTTTGATCGCGCGCAGGGCGGGCGTCATTAATTAAAATGATGTTAATCAGCCATGTCGCTGCCACTCCACTCCTTGTACAACCCCCCCACTGACCTCTAGTCAGCGATCAAGACATAAACAATAAATGCATAAGTTGGCAGAGCCTATATATGCCTATCAAAGGGATAGTGTTCAAGTCAGGATACTCAACTTTAGAACAATAAATTGTAAGATAAAAATTGCATGGCAGCGATTTCTTCATAGGATCTGATGAAGTGAAGTGAAGAATGATTTCAAGTGGGACATCTATGGGGTGAAGCAAAGGAAAATAAATTGGGTACAAAAAATGGGGGAATGTGTTTCTGGTCTGAGCCTTTAGTACAGCTCCCCCCTAACATTTCATGCCATCAGGGAAATTAGCTGTTTCTGGTAGCATCCTGAAAGTTTTAGGATAGAAGGGTTTCTGAGTCTATTGGGTGTTGGGTTAGTCTAACTGTTAGAACAACTGTTAGAACAACTGTTAGAACAATATTTTAATACGTTTTTTTAAGCATTGCTGTGCAGTCAATAGATTGTATCTGCTCAGGTCGACTTCTGCTTGCGAAATAGTTTAAAGAATCCCTGGCTAATATGCCAAATCTGCCTTAATACATTATAATTGTCCTCTACTAAAATATTAAATTTAAAAATAGTTAATCTTTCACTCAATAGGGGCAATGCTCGTGGCAAGTTGCATGTGAAAATAAAAAACAACGTAATACTTCCTAAATTAATATGAGCATCAAATCTATCTATCTATATATATATATATATATATATATATATATATAAAATATAATATATAATATATAATATAATATATAATATAATATAATATATATATATGTATGTATGTATGTATGTATGTATGTATGTATATGTGTATATATATATATATATATATATATATATATATATATATATATATATATATATAATTTGTTTGCACATGCATTCCACACATAAAATTGCCTCTTTCTAAAATAAATTAAATATTTTAGTTATAGAGGGCAATTATAATATATTACACAATTATAACTTATCGCATTTATATAGTGAATCAGTGAATACACCGTGTTCACCTGACAATCACAACAGAAACCTGGTGGGGATATTGAGGGGGATTGTCAGCAGGCAGAAGGTACTGATAACTGTCAAGATTTTGTCTTGTGGGGCAGAACTATAGAACACTAGAATGTGAGAAATTGAATAAACTGAAGCGACGAGCAACTCAATAAAGGATCTAAGCCCGGCAGTTATGACTAAATAATGATTATTGTTTATGATAATTGTTTATGATATGCTTACATTTCATATCACACAAACTAAATTGTTATATTACACTGTATACTGTACATTCAAGCAACATTTTACACTATAGAAAGTGTCTGAGGGTGTCGATGCAAACCCTCCTCCGTCTGTACCAGGGTTTCTTGTGTTATTGCAGTCATACATCTTGAAAGTGATCTTTTTCCTGCAGCCTCTCCTTCCTGTACTTATTTGTTGATGTGCCTCCACAGCAACCCTATCCCGATAGTCTGGTATCATCCAACTCAGATGTGTTCCTTTTTTCTTTTTTCTTTTTTTGCTGCTAGCGAGAATGGGGGTCTGAGGTGGTCAATGTCGGCTGCTGGCTCAGTTCAGATCCTCTTTGATCTGTTTGGGTTCAAAGAGAAGCACAACATCTAAGGGTTGCTAGCAGGGCTTTTAGGGCCATGTTTTGGTTAACCATTGCAAAGCGCATTCAACAGCATGGGGCAGAGTAAACCCTAGTGACTGGACGTCCTGGTTGGTCAGGGATTGTGCAGGTTTTAAACTGGGTGTCATGACAGATATCTGTAAACCACAAAAATGTGACATTTTACAACATGACTACAATATTGCACCGGTTGTCATAATTGTATTACTTTTACTTATTTTCAGCACTTACATAGACATTTATCATGTTCTGTCTGACTAATTATCCTAACCACCATCCATTGTGCAGTCACTACAGTAGGTGTGCTAATGTGTGAATACATGTGCGCGTCCTCCTGTGTTCCGTTTTGGGGGACAGAAATGATGGTCAACCTTGGTGAAGTCAGTCCCTGTACTAATGGCTTGGCTAAATATTATTGCGACCGTCAGGTCGCATTTACTACCAAAACCTCCACCGGCTGTCCGTCTGTGAGTGAGTGAGTGAGTCAGTCACACTTTTGCCCTGCTCATATCTCCACAACCGTTGCCCCCATCCATGCCAAATTTTGCACACACACTCCTTACCTGCCAAACTACAACCTCCAAGGACCCCCGCAGCTCCAGGGACCCCCAGGTCCCTGGGGGACCCCCAGGTGTCACACGTCACACTTTTGCCCTGCTCATATCTCCACAACCGTTGCCCCCATCCATGCCACATTTTGCACACACACTCCTTACCTGCCAAACTACAACCTCCAAGGACCCCCGGACCAAATGACCACCCCAACGGGGCTGCTCATGGGGAATTCCCGGGGACCACCCACTCCTGGTGCTCCAGAACGGATGCAAAAGTGGTGACATCCCCAGTGGAGGACCCCCTCCACTGCAGCTCACATAAAATGCCGTAACTCGGGCTAGGAGCGTCCGGGAGAGCCGGGGCCGGTACCTATTTGTCCGCCAAGGCAACGCGGACACCCCACCCCTCATTTGTCACATGGCCCTCTTCTAGCGCCACCATGAGGTCGATTCTTGCAAAACACATTTGTGGACACTGCTCCTACAATTTTTGCCCTAAAATCACGCACATCGGTACACAGTATGTCTACACTGATTTCATCACCTTGGATCTGTCCCATATTGCGCCACCTTCAGGCCGATTTGTAACCTTGCCCACACAACTAGGAAGCAATGGCAGTTACAGCCCTCTTTGTGTATACATGTGACCTGACGGTCGCTTATCTCCCGATTAGGGAGTCTTACTGGTGAATCTTTATCATCCACGAGTGTGTTTGTTTAGTTTTGTTTCCTTCAATGAAAACATTGCTCTATACAAGAGCCAATACACTTCTAAGATGATGCTAAACTAGGCTATTAAGAAGATGCTTTTTCCATTCCTTCAGCATTTCAATTGCACAATAGGCCTACATAATATATTATAATTGCCCTCTATAACTAAAATATTTAATTTATTTTAGAAAGAGGCAATTTTATGTGTGGAATGCATGTGCAAACAAATTATATATATATATATATATATATATATATATATATATATATATATATATATATACACATATACATACATACATACATACATACATACATACATACATATATATATATTATATTATATTATATATTATATTATATATTATATATTATATTTTATATATATATATATATATATATATATATATATAGATAGATAGATTTGATGCTCATATTAATTTAGGAAGTATTACGTTGTTTTTTATCACCACTTTTGCATGTAGGCCTTGCACAATAGGCCTACATTTCAGCCTACTTTCAATTCATAAGTTGCGCTTGGCGCACAACCTGGCACTGATCAGGCACACTTATTTATTTCCATTCCATTCCACTACACACAGAGCACACTCTGCAGAAACAGTTTAAAGCAACAAACAATTCCAGCTATTTTCCATAAACATTTATAATTTCTGCAAGCTTAGTGAATTGTTAGGGTTCATAGGGTTCTATATTGAGTGTATCTGTTCATCATGAATAGAAAAAAACCCTCACACAGTAAGGGTTGATAAACTTGTTTTAGCCTTTGTTTCAACGATAGTCCTAGGCCTAGTGATCCTACCATCGCAATCCAACACGCTTTTCTTTTTGTTCAAATGATTTTAAAAAAGAGTGGATTTATATCTCTTTTTAAATTTGCTGCAGCTTCCGTACCGCTCCTCCCATTTCATTAAAAAAAAGTGAGCTAACATACTTCAGGAACAGGCTCATGCAATTCCACTCCTCACACCAGAATGTGCACATAAAGTTAATGCCCACTGGCAAGGTAAAAATCACACCTGTGTGAACTGAGCGGTGGAGGCTGTGTGCGTGTGTGCGTGTGTGCGTGTGTGCGTGCGTGCGTGCGTGCGTGCGTGCGTGCGTGCAGCCACATAGCCACATACGGACATACAGTAGCCAGCCAGCCACATAGCCATATACGGACATACCCACTCGGAGGAGCAGCTCCACCGCTCAAAAAACAAACAAACACCAATGCACTTAAGGAATATGCCTGTCAGAGGCGTAATTTGACCAATATCTAGGGTGTTGCAAGGAATGGAGTTTGTCCACGTGCGTGAAAAATCTCTGGTTTTATCCGGTTTTGGGTGTTTTTTATTTCAATTTCGGGTGTTTATTCCCCACACAACAGTCCAACAAGGAAATGCAGATACTGTACCTGTATAGTTACTATTTGGCATGCAGTGAAGCAAACGTACAGTTTTTATATAATTTTTTTATTATTAGAAACAATACTCCCATAGGCTTAGTTTGACATTTGCCCTTTCATTATTGGTATCACAGTTGCAGCAAGCCATTTGGTACGAGAGATATTTGTTTAAGAAGTGCCAATAAGAATAAACCATTTGATAATCTCTGCTATATTTCTAAATGGCTGCAAAACATTTTGTTTGATGCAGGACAATAATTATTTTAATAACAACAAGGGAATATCAGTGAATAGCCTAATAATACTTTAAATTTATATTTTTACATTTTAAACCCCTTTTTAATTATTATTTTTCAAAATGTTGAGAGTACAGTTCGGATATTGCAGGTATGTACAGGTATATGCATAGCCAGACAACCAGGGAGAGAGACAAGAGAGAGAGAGCTGATCACTTAACATTCCAATCAATCAACTCAATTGTCACCACCTGGTCTCTGTGTGTGAATCCTAGACTCTAGTGAGCAGTTGTTTAATTCTTTAAAAAATCATATCTCTTGACAGGAATGGGCTAGAGACTTACTTTTTTTCCCTAAATGCTCGGAAATGCTAGGGTGGAGGCCCAAATGACGCCCCTGATGCCTGTGCAGTGCAATGGTACACCTCATACGAGTATGTCCATCAAAATTGGGAACTTAAGACTAGGTTTTTGATCGGCGCAACTGTCTCCTACACTTGAGTGTGTCCGTGTGTTACTATCTAGGTTGGTGGGTTGGTGGTTAAACCACCGCTCAGTTAACACGGGTGTGATTTTTTCCTTCTTTTTTCTTTTATTTTTTTCCCAGCTGTTTTTCTTTTATAAGAAGCCTCCTTTTCTTTTCTAAATTATCTATTTCTCACCACTTTACTTTTGCAAAGTGACATCCACCATTTGAATAATGTGACACTCACACACTCTACTCTGCTTTCAGTTTAATTGCTGGTATTAAAGTAAATTGCAGCTTTTGTTGTTTTATTCTTGAATTATTAGGTCATTAAAAACTAAAGCTTGTCAATCATTTACAACTCCGAACCCTGAGGGTGGCAGAACTGCTACTAGTTTTCCACTTTAACAGGTATTTAATTGCATTAACCTGATCAAAACGAGTCTCTAATTACCAGATGAAACCAGCAATGCTCCATGGCTCCCCAGGGTGGAGTTGAGAATCACTATTTTGCACTAGATGATTAATTGCTGTCTGCTCTAGCAAAAAAAGGTCAAATGAAATGAAAGCATCTTTTCAGTTATGTTTTCCAGATGAAAAGGGTGATTCTTTACTTTCTAATTAAGCAATATAAGAGGGATTACTGTATCTTGGTTATTGCTGTGGCCACGCCTCTTAACCTTTTTCACCAGGAACCTTCCCAAAGCCGTCTTGAAATTAACGTAGCATCCTGAATTGTGCTGTGTCCACAGTATAATTAGTTACTTAAAAGGTATTCATATTTAGCTTTAACTCGAATAAAAACATCATGATCATAGAATACGCTGGCTAATTTGTGCAATCTGACTGGTTGATAAGTAGGTGGCGTGGTGATAATATAATAATAAACCTTATTTTTATCCTTCTTAACAATGTAACAAATTGCTTTTCAGATAAAGGAAATAAAATACAATACAATAAACAGAAACACAATGATAGCACTAATGAGTGAAATCAAAACAATACTACAACAAGGAAATTAAAACAGCAAAAAGGTTTAAATATATGCAACAAGCTGCTACGTCAGGGTTTAAAAAGCACATTTTTATTATTGTTTTTTAAAAGAGATTTAAGTTTAAGTTACTTAGTTAGCTAACCTGAGGTCCTCTGGCAGGCTAGGAGCCTTGATGGCCGTAGAACTTGCCCTCGCCTCAGCGACCTTGCAGGCTTATGCAAAGGCTAAAATGTAATTTAGATCATAGCATGTTATTGTTGACCTGGCATCCAAATATAGCATGCATTGTGGAAGGTGAGCTTCCTCCCCTCCAGGACATACACGAGAGACAGTGTGTGATTAAGGCTGAAAGCATCATCAGGGACATCCAGAGCCATGGTCTGTTTCAAATCCCTCTCACATCCACGACCAGGCAAACGATACAGGAGCATCAGGACCAATACCACCAGTTCTGAACAGTATTTTAATTGCGTCAGAAGGTCGCAGTTTAAAATGAGAAATGTCACACTTGTCCGCGTCCGTGTATATGTGTATGTACACATTTTTACAGTCTATGGGTTGGTTCCCTTGACACATCACTGTGACATCACAGGTGATATCACAGGTGACACCACCTATGTAAAAGTCCATATGGGTATTCCCCAGAATCCCTTTTATGCCAATATATGAAGATCCCTGATGTCATCGATATATATCACTGGCCAGAGGGCCAAGACATGGCCCATATCTGTGTGGCTGGTTCAAATAGGGATCTCCGTGTGGGCATAAAATATATTGTATGTTGTGATGTCATGGGAACCACTCTAACAGAATCCCTTTTATGCCCATATATGGAGATCCCTGATGTCATCAATATTAAGCCCATATCTAACAGGACTTAATATGGGAATGCCCATATATGGAGTAAGACAGCCCATATCTGTGCGGCTGGTTCAGACTGGGATCTTGATGTATGGTCAAAAAAGGGATGTACTATATACAGTACATGGATCTCCATACATGGGTAACTGGTCCGATATACATCACTGGCCAGTGGCCAAGAGTGCAACCACACTTGCAATTTCACAGAATTGCTTTCTATTTTATTTATTTTTTAGTTGTTGTTTTCTTCTCTACATCCCTTCCCTTTCTCAGATCAAACCTAAATTACTCTGGTTATTTTTTCTTTAACAGGAAGGGTATAATACTGTTTTACCTCCCCAAGGACCATGGGAGGATGGGAGGGTGGGCTGGGCAATAATGATCCACTAGTGGTCAAGCTGATCTTAACCAAATGGGAGGGTCTGTTTGTAATGTCTTTGTACAGTATGTTTGTGACGTAGAGAAAAAACAAACAAAAAAACAATGAGTTTCACTGACAGAAATATTGTAACTTTATATAACTCTGTTCCACCGAAACTAAAAAAAGATATATAAATTGTCTCTCTTAAGGGGAACACACACCGAAAGCGGAGGCGGCGCGGAGGCGGCGCGGAAGCGGCGTGTCAAAACATACAGACCCATTATTTTCAATGAACCCACACCGGCGGCGTCAGACACGCGCAGCCGCGGGTCTGCCGCCTCCCTGCCGTGCCGATATGCTGCTGTTCTATTTTTCCAGCGTGCGGTGAACATGTTCTCCCATGGTTCTCCCCACCGGGTGCGACGCTGCGCAACCGCCCGCGTCCAGTGTGTGCTCCCCTTTAGTCTCTTCACACATACATGACCTCTCCCCCCTCTCCTCTTCCCTCTCATCTCTCCCCTCTCCTCTTCCCCTTTATGATCTCATTCTCTAACTTCTAACTGCAAAAATGGCTTTGCAGCACAATCAAGAATTTCCTGCCTTATATTGCTATAATTGGTGTTATAAATAAGTTTGTAGAAACTGTTATACAGTGATTACTTGGTCTAGCAGTCGCATTCTGCACCAATTACAAGCGGTGTAATTTGCTGAGGAATGAGTAGAGAGTGTTGCATTAGACGAGATGAGACAAGGGCATAAACAACTCTATTGAGAATTTGAATAGATCAAACAAATCTTATTTTAGAGACGTTTCTCAGGTGCAAAAAAAAGGAAAAAAAAAGATTGAACAACTCTTTGTATGTGTAATTTACCCAAATTTATTCCCAACGATTTCACATTGGCTGACATGGAGCAAAGAGTGCCACTGATTTATCAGCTTTAAGCTGAAGGAAGTTCTGGGTCATCCAACAATGTACCTACTAAGCTGGCCATAAGGGAAGCTCAGGAGTTATTAATTGGAAGATAGAGCTATGTGTCATCTGCATAAGAGTATTATTGATATTGCATAAGAGGATATTGTACTTACGGATGATATGACTTAAAGAAAGCATATAAATTGCAAGATAGAGCCATATAGGGTCAAGAAATGATTTGATGATATCTCGATAGTCCGAGGTCCCATTTGTCCAGAGTAAGGTTAGGGTTAGGGTTAGGGTTTAGGGTTAGGTTTAGCATTCACCAGGTTAGCATTTACCAGCGTTGGCAGGTTAGTATTCACCAGCGTCAGCAAGTTAGCATGCACCAGCCTCGGACTAATGGGACCTCAGACTAATGACACATTGAAACAACGCTACGTGCCTGTGATTCACCATATCAAATGTTGCGCTTAGGTCTAGAAGGACGTTAATTGCAGTCACCACACCAGCATCCAGAGTCTGAATATGAGTATAACGTCACTATATTCATAGAAACCTTTGTACACTTTTAAGATGTTAACATGATACGTTAATTGTAGGCTTAACAGTATGAGGTGAATGGGTGGGCATTGCTGCTCGTTTCATTCATTAATGCTCCCCACTACTTGTGTAGTGATGTTTTTTGGCTTCATAAGTAATAAATAGCTCTTGCACACCTACAGTACAAAGGCAACAGGTGCGTGGAGGAGAAGACCAAACAGTGTCCAACACATTGAAAAAGAAAAACTCCCGCACGTTTTGGTCTGTTAGACCTTCACCAGGCTAGCTTTATGGCTTCATAAGTAGCACTGCATACAGCTTTGAAACTAAAGTGACCATTCCCAATGAAAAACATAATTTATAATAATCTGAGATTAAAAGTGTCTGTAGGCAAGCTCGAATGCATGATTAGGGGAATGAAATGCATCCGCATGGTTTCCCAACATGCATACTTTGATTCACCAGTAAGTGGTGGTAATTATATACACGTAAGTGATAAGGGTGCTTAGGTTGTCAAAAGCAGAACTCACCCGCAGAATTCAATGTGACAACTGTCACAACACACATTCAAGCACATGCCTCTACAGGTGGACATGGAGAGTGTAGAATATTATTTTCAGACAAAATTGCTGATGGTTGAGTTTAGAGCCTGTAATAAAATTAACTGTTTATATTACTACACTGATTATTACACAAATAAATATTCCCAATTCAACTTCATGAGTCTTGACGGTGCTTAGAAGGCAAATTACTGCACTGTGTCTTTTACTTGACTATAAGATTCCCTGCAAGGTCCCTGATTTATCTCTTCTTTGCGGCCTTCAGTGCAGCACTGGCACGCTGGCGAGTCTACGTAAGTGGATCCCTCGTGGTAGGTGCTTACACACAGCAGGTTATTACATGCTGCCTCTGTTATATATCTTTTCTGCAATATATTTATTGGCATTTTCATTTATATAAGACATGATACAGTATCCTTTTTTATGTACACCCAACGACAGCTTTGTCAGTGCTGCAGAGGCAACAGGAGAGAGAGGGACTGCCACATAATAGTAAGACGCCTCAGGGAGACAAGCGACCTCACCCTAAAGGGCGAGGTCGCGCCACAGTGATGTGGACATCAGGGATGTGGACATCAGGGAAGTGGACATCAGGGTTCTCCATATATGGGCATAAAAGGGATTTGTTCCCCTGGCATCACAGGGATCTCCATATACTGTATGGGCATATTGTTCCCACTGGCATAACAGGGATTTCTCTAACAGTTCAGGAGACGATCACTTGGGTTAAGATATACTTTATTGACCAGAATGAAGGCAGAAAGCAAGCATCACACAGCATGGCATATTGAGCACCCTACTATAGAGACAGCATAGAATCTAAGCCTATATCTAAGCGCATAGTATTGGCAGCCTACCTTAGCTCTACTATAAGACAGCATAGAATCTATAGCCTAAGTTAGCATGGTTTGGCATGGGGTTCTGCCTCGGGCCATGGCTCGCTGAACCCACGATCCTCATGTTACCATGAGCATCGAGGGCATAATTTAGTTACAGCGAGCCCTGGCCCGATACCCCCCGAGGGGGATCTAAGGCAGAACCTGAAGGTAGCGCTGGGGTGGTGGCGGGGCAGTGCTATGCAACAAGACTGAGTCCCACCATCTGACTTCCCTAAGAACTATGGGTAAGGGGGGGGGCAGGACCTAGTGACCCACCCCCTCCGCGCGCGCGCGCTCCCTTGGGACCGCCCCCTGAACTAGCTTTGATCCTTACGAATCGTCGCACTATTTCAGGAGACGATCACTTGGGTTAAGATATACTTTATTGACCAGAATGAAGGCAGAAAGCAAGCATCACACAGCATGGCATATTGAGCACCCTACTATAGAGACAGCATAGAATCTAAGCCTATATCTAAGCGCATAGTATTGGCAGCCTACCTTAGCTCTACTATAAGACAGCATAGAATCTATAGCCTAAGTTAGCATGGTTTGGCATGGGGTTCTGCCTCGGGCCATGGCTCGCTGAACCCACGATCCTCATGTTACCATGAGCATCGAGGGCATAATTTAGTTACAGCGAGCCCTGGCCCGATACCCCCCAAAACTACAAACCCCCAAAGCACGCCAAAATCTCAGAATCCCATGCCAGTGCTAGCCAACTGCGAGGAAGGCAGCTCTGCTGTGACTCTAGCAATTAAGTTATCATTACTGCGGGGCAAACTATGAACTGCCTTCCTGCTAACGCAAAAATAATAATTAAGCATATTAGCATCTGGCAGAGCGAATATTACTAAGGCAAAATACTAAGCAATGATATTGGCAGCTTGCCAAAAACGCTATAAGTACTGCTAAAGCAATTTAATAATTAAGAATGTTAGCAGCTGGCAGACCGAACCAACGGTGAGGAAGGTGGTACTGCTGACTATAACGATATACTGCAATCTGACTGAAGCCATACTAAAACACCCTAGAGAAAAGCGGGAGCAGCAACATGGACGTATATATATATAGACAGCAGAACCAGAAGCAGCGATGAAACCTTTAATTCATATAACTACAGCGCCATACAGCTTCACATCCTACCTAACTAACACCCCAGCAACCACCTAGCTTTTGCATGATAGAAATATTGGAGCGCGCAGCAATGCAATTAACCTAGAACGAGCAAACCTATCAGCAACACAGTGGCCTAATATAGTGCGGCAGCACTGACATATCTAACTTGCAGCAATACTGAAACTATCTAACTTGCAGTACTGCTAAACGGCCCAAGTGAATAACGGGAGCAGCATCACTGAAAACTATATAACTGACAGCAGAACCAGAAGCAGTGGTGAGCACCGTTTATTCAGAATAATAATCTTATGCCAGTGCTAGCCAACGGCGAAGGAGGCAGCTTGGCTGTAATCTAAGCAAATACCTTTTAACCTTACTGCGGAGCGGGGGGCAACTAAACTATGTACCGCCTAACCTAATGCTTTAGAGCGCTATGGAATACTAAAGCAACAGCGAATGAATGCGCGATTACTGCTGAGCCGGAGCAATTACACTATACCTACTGACCGACTCTAATACTCTAGAGCGCTATTGTATACTAAAATGAGCCAGCAAGGAAAATGCACGGCAGTACCGAATGTATTAATACTAGCAGCTTGCCTAAAGCCAGCCAGCGATAAGAAGGTAGCTCTACTTTTAGCGATGCTATAGTGGGCAGGAGCCACTAAGTATAACACTAATTTAAGACCTGTGAAGCGCAGCAGATAGGCAGCACGAACAACACACAAATATATCAGGTATACGCCGAAGCAGAGCAGCCACTGTACTGGTGTAACCTTAAAAAACACCTTGCCTTGCATTTTACATACATGTGCAACACAGCAATAAACCCATACCTGTGAGAGGCAGCAATAAAACACACAACCTTAACAGGTATACGCTGAAGCAGAACCGCATAATGTAACCTTCTAAACCTGTGCTAATGGTGCGGCCGCTTCAGTCCTGAGTTGCGTGGGCTTGATGCTCATTGACAGCTGGGCGTGCTGGACTTCATATGCAGAGTGTGATGAACGGACATAGCTGCCGATGGCTAAAGGATTTCATGGTTGATGACGGCACCCGGAGCACTGCTGTTGTCGCTGCACCGGTCCAGAGAGAGAGCTGTGCAAAGGTTTGGGAGACAGGCTGTCGGGCGGGGGGGCCGGCGTGCAGGCAGCCAGCTGGGTGGGCAGGCCGCAGCTCTCGGTTTTATGCCGAACCAGGTGCGTGTCATGGGTGCCCGGCGTCGGGAGCAGACATCAGGCGGATGACCAGGTGTTTCGGCATGGAAATAAAGGACGGAAAAGTGGGTTAGTTCTGCTGTAGAGTCCGCTGAAGCACATATAAGAACTCAACCCAAACCACATCTTGACTTTTAAGTCAAGCAATGCGAGAGAGCGGCTAAAACCCAACAAACAGAACGAGCGAATGTGCTGCTATCTAACTATGGCTGCCCATTATTTCCCAGCTTAGAGAGCGACTGACACCCCAACAGAACCGAACAAGCAAATGCGCCGCTATTTACCTGCTAGAGTCTGGCTCCACAATGCTTCCGGGATAGCCGTCGCTGGTGAGAGGAATGGAGTTCCCGCCGCTGGTGCTGGAACTGCTGTTCCCGGGTTCCTTCGCGGCATGATGGCGGCGTGACCGGCGTCGGCGTGTTGCAGCCTGACAGCGCCCCCGGAAGATGGGCCGGCACCCCAGGCTTCCAGCACGACGCAGCGCTGGTTCATGCTCATGGTAGCAGCAGTAATAGCATTAACTGATGCTGTAGCGGGTGGGCGGGCAGCCGGACGGGAGGGCCGACAGGCAGGCGGGCGGGCAGGAGGGCAGGCAGTGCAGGCGGGCGGGCGGGCAGGCAGGCAAGCGGGCAGGCAGGCAAGCGGGAGGGCGGGCAGGCTGGCAGCCCATGGCAGCGGCAGAAGCAGCGGAAGCTGTAGTAGCGATGCCCTCTCCAGTGCCAACCGACTCCTGACTGGTCTCATGGAACTATACAGTAGTGGACGAAACTATAAGAATAAACATGTTAGCAGAAAACACTCAGCCGCTGCAGTGCGACGCTGCAACGATGGCCTGCTGTAGCAGCCGCTATGCGGCGGCTCCAGCAAGAAGCCGAAAAGACAGACATGATGTCAGCAGCAACCTGTAGCAGCCGTGGCCCGAAGCTACAAGGAAAAACGCGATTTAGTGGAACATGTAGCAGCTTTAGCACAAAGCTGCCATAATAACATGATGCTGTAGTAGCGGGCCTGCCGCGGCTCCGGCATGGATCTGTAGTGATAAAGTAATGTTAGCAACAGACATGTAGCACTTTAGCCTGAAGCTGAAAAGAAAGCATGGCGTTAGCAGCCTTTATCCTGGAGCTGCAATGGTGAACGTGATAGCAACAGTCCTGTAGCCGCTTTAACATGATTTGTAACGATAAACAACTCGTCATTTTTCACTAGCAGTAGCCCTAGCTGTAATTATTAGCTCAAGTGCCGCAGCTACGGAAACACCACGGGGACATACAGTGCGATACGCAGTGACCCAGAACTATACCTTAGATTGAAACAAATACGGCAGCTCGATAGTGGATATTATCCAATGACTTCACCTTCAACGCTGCCACACTCGACGCCGCCCTGACGCCAACAGACACGCGGCAGTTTCTGGCCCGGGCTGCAAACATAAACAGATGTTAGCGTTTTCACCAAGCGTAGCATCGGCAGCCCTCATCAGCTGCTATGCCAGCAGGCAGCCGCAGCTTGGGCAAAGCTAGCGTTAACCGAGACCAGGCAAATCCTCATGAACAGCAAACGAAGCCTGTATGCTAAGCTTGAACAGTGGGCACTGACTGGGCACAAGCGAAGCATAGACATTGATAATACATGCGCATCCCTGCCCTATTGAACTGCGCGTGCACATAAAATAATATAATAACGAAAAGCACGACGCCGAAGCTTGGCATGATAGAGAACTACATTTCCCACACGCAGCGCTTAATATTCGCTGCCGAACGTCATGCCGTAAATCACTGCTTGACGTGACTCGGCTAGCTCAGAAGCTAGGTGAACGCTGCCGTTTACAGACACCTGCAACCTACAAACTGAATCCTCCTAGCGTGATTCATTACTTGCTACAGGGCCATGTTTTCACGCGGGCCGCCGCTCTATGCCTAACATGGCTAGCACATTGATTTACCAGCTAACAGCATCTTTACCGAAATAGCCGGCTAGCAATAGCCACCAGCTAGCTCCTAGCTGACTGTACATTAAACCTGTTGTTCCGCGCTAGCCGAACGGCCCGCGCCGTTGCAAAGTACTGACATTGTTATCGACAAACCCAACGACTGAGATTACTTTAACTCATGGTAGCCCAGTAAAGGCCCACCAGGGCACGAAATAAGTTAGCATTTAGCCCGTAGCCACAGCCAACTTCTATGATACTGAGTTTACCTTTAGCAACTTTAGCAGCCTGTAGCACCTTTGAAATAGCTTTAGCAACAAACAACTGAAAGTACAGAAATCAGCTAGGCACCAGCAACGATAGCAAGAAATCTGAACCTTGAAACAGCAGTTTAGAATTCAGCGATTACCAGAATAACAATCTCAAACTTCCCATACCACCTGGCCAAGAACACAGCTTCTTAGTTTGGCAGCTAAGAACATGAATTGAGCGATAGAAAAATATCAGAAACAGCCAGAAATACTCAGCCAAGTTAGGCACCCTCCTTCTTTTCTTCTCTTTCTTTTACAAAGGCACAATAAAATTAGCTTAGCAACAACAGCCCAAACGTATTAAAATAGCTTAGCAACAACAACTGCCGCATTGATTCAGCAGCACTGCACTGCAGAAATCAGCTGGGAATCAGCAACATCCGCAGAGATCCACAAACTTGTTGAAACAATACTAGAACCCTTCTACAGTCTATGACTAGAACACAGCAGTGTCCACCCGAATCCACAATCCCAGAGACTTTCCATACAACCTGCCTTGATCCCAGCATAGACAGCAGCGAAAAACACGATCCAAGCAGAAGTCAGCAGCACAAACAACCAGTAGCCCCTTCGAGACAGCCATGCGTAGCAGCAGCAGTGCTATGCAACAAGACTGAGTCCCACCATCTGACTTCCCTAAGAACTATGGGTAAGGGGGGGGGCAGGACCTAGTGACCCACCCCCTCCGCGCGCGCGCGCTCCCTTGGGACCGCCCCCTGAACTAGCTTTGATCCTTACGAATCGTCGCACTATGCATCATTAATATTGACTAGAAGCTGGGCCGCCCTTCGGGCGGCCCAGCGTCTAGTCGGCGACCTGGCCAACTCAGGAACGATGTAAATAGAGAATGAATGCCCCGCCCTTTAATGCAAACCCCATTATACCTGTTGTCATAGGACCTGTTTTGACCATCTGTTTGCCTGTGTCCATTTATGCCCATATATGGAGATATCTGTATCTGTCTGTCTGTCGGCGTCCATTTTATGTCCATATATGGAGATCACTGCAGATATAGTTCTGGGTCCATTTTATGCCCATATGCCCATATATGGAGATATCTGTCTATTTGCGTCCATTTTATGCCTGCCCCACCCTTTAATGCAAACCCCAATATACCTGTTGTCATAGGACCCGTTTTGACCATCTGTTAGCCTTTGTCCCCACCCTTTAATGCAAACCCCAATATACCTGTTGTCATAGGACCCGTTTTGACCATCTGTTTGCCTTCTGTTAGCCTTTGTCCCCACCCTTTAATGCAAACCCCAATATACCTGTTGTCATGTTGTCATAGGACCCGTTTTGACCATCTGTTTGCCTTCTGTTAGCCTTTGTCCCCACCCTTTAATGCAAACCCCAATATATGGAGATCTCTGCACACACAGTACCGGTTGCGGAAAACTCTGATGTCAGACATCAGCTCCGCATTCGGGGATTCATTTTATGCCCATATCTGGAGAACGCGCGTGCCGGTGGGAAGAACGGTTCTCGAGATTCACATACATACATACACATTCACAGAGATTTTTTGTTGACTCCTGGCGTACGTGATGTCAGAGCCTTTTATGAAGTGATGTCACAATGAGTCAGCGATTGTGCCGATTTCCTCAGGAACAGCCTGATGTCAACAATCAGCTCCGCGTAAGGAGATTCCGAACGTTTCGCGCCGCTTCGGGAAAACCGCATGCCGAGTCGGGCCGAGGCCCGGCACTGCACTCCGCGCCGCAGCGGGGAACGCGCGTGCCGAATCTGAAGCCGGTGGGACGAACGGTTCTCGAGATACGCGGATTACAAACAAACAAACAGACAGAGATTTGTCGCATTTATAGATAGATGACATTAGGGAACTCCATATTTGGGTATAAAAGGGATTCTGTTAGTGTGACATCACAGTGAAGCCAGAGCGTGATGTCAGAGCGGCAAACCCATTCTGTTAGAGTGGTTCCCCTGACGTCACAGTGACATCAGTGCTTGATGTCAGAGCGGAATGTCGCCCTGAGGCGTTTTACTAGCTCCCTACGGCCGCAATAATAATAAATGGACATTAATGCTTTTCATTAAACATTATTTTGTTAATTATTATCATTTTCACTATTTTTTCCCCTCAAAAGCCCATAGGAGTATGTGTTATGACCAATATCCCCCTCCCTGCCCGACATCCTCCCCCGAACACGACCCAATTGTGTTCGACAAGGCCAAATGCACCACGGCCCACCACAACCTCCGTGGTGGTAGGCAGGGACTCTACTACTGCGCCACCCACACAGTAACTACTATAGGCTAAACACGGCAGTATTAAATACATATTTTTTTCAACCTCCCTCACCTTGGAAGTCACAGATATGTCCTTGCCCACCAATAAGTGCCCTCAAGAATGTATTCTTTGAAGAACATACTGGGTGGGCAGAGAACAGGGCTAGGAGATGGCCCTGTAGGGAGTCTGTGTGAATAAAGTTGTCCTCCCACTCACACACACTTAGTCTTCATTTTGCTGTGCACTCGACGAGACGCTCTCCCTGGTTGACCTTGTCTTCGGTTGGACAGTTAATGGCTTCTAAAAGCCCAGAGCTATGTATTTTCTGCTTAAAGAGGGCACAAGCTGGCAGTGCGTGCACTACAGTACAGTACACGAACACACACACGCACACACGCACACACAGTGTGTATGTTCCCAATCTCTCCCTCTGGTTATAACCACCTTTGCATGTCTCTTGGCCTTTCTTTTTCGGTCTCTGTCTCTGTCTTATGTACTTAATCTCTCTCTTTCTCCACCTCTCACTGATTTTCTCTCCTCTCTCTAACAGTCTCTCTCCCTCTGTCTACCAGTCTCACCTCCTGCTTCTATTTCTCACTTAGGAGAGGTGTGTATGGTCCAGGTCCCAGTGCTGTAGCCGCTGTCACTTCTGCCTGTGTCCTTGCCTCTCCTTCCAGTACTGACGGAGTCTGCTGAACTTACCCTACATTATGTCACCCCCTCCCCCCTCCCCACGCCCCAACCCCAGTCGTTTCTCTCCCCGCGTCCGTTTTCTACATCCTCTCTCTCCGTCTGTCCTCCTCCATCCGTCAGAGCGGCTTTTCCTGTCGTCTATTTCTGTCCTGTTCTGTCTCACTCCCTTCCTCCTTTCTTCTAGACCCTCCTCTCTCTGTCCTTCCTTTGCATGTCTTTGTCTCTCTCTATTTCTCTCTTTCATACCTCCTCTTCCTCCCTTCCCTGTGTCCTTCCTCTCTCTCTCTCTCTCTCTCTCTCTCTCTCTCTCTCTCTCTCTCTCGCCTCCTCTCATCATGAGCTCCTTCTCAGGGGTCCTGTTCTATTTTGGTGTTCCAACCTAGTTTTCTACTTTTCTAATCCCCCCTTTTACTCCATAGCTGCTTGTTGGGACATGCAGCATGGATAGCACATGCCTCTCCTCTCCTTCTCTCCCCTCTCATCCTCTCCTCCCCTCAGTGTTCTACCCTCCTGATATGTCACTGTTCCCACACAGGAATTGCCTAACTGAAACTTGGGAATTCAAAGCAGCTTTAGTACGCAGTGAAATATAAAGTGTTAATTTAACACAGAGTTCAGATTTAGAGCACAACTTTGGGGAAAGAGGCGAAGCGGGTGTGAATCGCGGTCAACGCTGTGCGGCAAAGGGCTGAATATACTATCAGTGGGAGAGTCACAGAGCAACAGTTCATGGAAGATAAGCCCCAGAAATGTAATTCCTGCCCAGATCAAACTGATGTCCTCGTGTGCAGAGCGTGCCAGAACGAATCTATGGCACCTTAAACGGACCACCAAGAGCCCAGTTCAGTCCAGTTCATAATATCCAGATTACTATGCAGGTGGATGTCCACAAAAGGACCTCCAGACCTAGGCAGACTTTGGGTCCGCTATATATCCAGTGGCCGCAAATCAGACTAAAGAGACATCCGTAGGAGGTCTATTTTGTGTCCGTGACCTGTCACGGACACAAGGGTATGAGTCAGGGTATGCTTTGAGTACATTATGCAAAGCCAGGTCTGCTGCACGCTGTACAATATGTGTCTCCTAACTATAAGCATCATAAGAAATTGTTTGACAGTGTCTATCGATGAGCCTAATAGAACCTGTGTAATAATGTGTAATAATCTACTTGACCAATCGGTAAGCCTTTTATTAAGAAAAAACAATGCAGATATTATGCCCTACAATATTCTCCAAGCGTTGTGTGTTTTGTTGAATACAAGCATTTAAGCATTGTCATGTGTGGGTTAGAATGCATTACAAACAAACATGCTAAAATGTTTTCTCATACCAAAGTAAAACAGACAAGAATAACAATAATATATAAAGTGGGTTTTTGTCTATCTGTGTATTGCCTCAGACGAAATTTTTGTTGTTGCTTTTTTTTACCCCTTTTCTCCCCAATTTTGTTGTTATGCCAATTGATTCCTCCTCACACATATTTCTGTGTTGCCACTGCTGTTTTGATTGAAGACTTTATTAGAAGTTTGCATAGGAAAAGGTACAGTTTCATGACGGTACAGTTCACTGGTACAAGGTCTACTAAAAGGAGATCCATGAAAAGACTAAGCTTATTTCCACAGGAAACCATTAAAGTATCTCATATAACATTGAATGACAGACGAATAGAACACAGTACTATGCAGTAGATATGTAAATAAAAATAAAAATGAGAGAACAAAAAAAAAGGAAAACAGTAATTCAAAACAAACAGTAAGTATATACAAAGAAGGGGCAGGGGAGGGTAGGGTTGGGCTAGGTTAGTTTTTTTACCAGTTGCGAACGGCTGCTGCCTGTAAGTGGTTTTTCAGGGCAATTTTAAAGGATGCTAGTGATCCACACTCCTTTATGGCCTTCGGTAAGGCTTTCCACATTTTGGTGGTATAGCAGAAAAAAGAGTTTGACCCTTTGTTGGTTTTGACTCTGGGTTGAAAGTGATCTGTGGCGCTGCCTCTGGTGTTGTAATTATGGACATCCTTAATGTTTATAAAGTATTTTGACAGGTACTTGGGTATCATAGTGGTGTAGTGTATCTTGTACACCAGGCCCATTGCAAGTTGCTGTACTCTGTCATCTACTCTGAGCCACCCCACTCTTAACTGGTGAGTAGCGGTGAGGTGAGTCTGATAGGGAAGGTTAAGCAGGACCCTAATTAGTTTATTTTGGGCTGTTTGGAGTTTAGTTTTTAGGGCTTGTGGGGCGTCACGATACCATACGTGGACTCCGTAGTCAAAGAGGGGCTGGATTATTGCACCAGCTATGGTCTTCAGTGTGTTGAAATTGACCATTGGGGCGATCCTCTGTTGGAAACGAGTTCGTTGGTTGATTTTATTTATTACTTTAGAAGTCATCTTTTCGCTGGAAAGATTAGCTTCAAGGATACATCCTAAGTAACGTTTTTTCGTGTTATGACCTTGTCACCCACTTTGATTGTGAAGTTATCGACTTATGGAGGTTATGATTTGATCCAAAGAGGATGGACTCAGTTTTTCCCAGGTGAATTGATAATTTGTTGTCGTTAAGCCATGTGCAGATCTTACTTAGTTCAGAGTTAAGTGACTTTTCAACCTGCAAGTGGTCCTTGCCCGAGACTAGGAGAGCCGAGTCATCCGCGAACAGGAACAGGTTGCAGTCACAAGCAGATGCCATGTCGTTCACGTATATTAGGAACAACAGAGGTCCCAGTATGCTACCTTGAGGAACACCACAGCTTACTGGGAGGGGGGGGGGGGGGGGGGGTTGTATCCTACTGTACCAGTGAGGAGCCCCCATCAGGAGGACGTAGTGCGTTCGTCCTACTCCTTCCGATCAACACTCCCTGCTGACAGGTGCCGCCCAAGCTCATAGGATTACGTGCAGTGACATCCAGCTTATCTTCCCCAAACATGGGCCAATTGTGTTCGTGCAGAGTCTAGTCGCTTGACAAAGCGGAAGCGGATTAGAACCCACCGTCTCCACGGTGGTAAGCAAGCACTTTCCTACCACTTTACCTCTGACAACTTAAGAGCAGAAAATAGCAATGGGCAGGCTCAGGGATGTGCGGAGAATGTTAGGGCCTTTTGGTGGAAATATCGGAAATAGCAGACCTCCAAGCTCACAACGCGTCGCTCTGTGACGCGTTGCGAGCTTGGAGGTTGGCTATTTTCAGTGCTTGATACCACACTGAACTAAGCATAATCAAGTCAGTACTGAACATGTGGTGTAATGGCATGGATTTCTACACAGAGAGGGCAATTCTTTCAACATAAGATGCTGCACTCAAGTTCAGGAGAGTTTTGACAAGGCAATTTTCTTGAATGCTGCCTTCAGGTATGGCATGGAGCATTTGCATTTCTTTCATCATAGTAAAAACTGTCTGGAGAAGGCAGTTTTTATAGACGGATAAAAGGGCAGGGGCTCAAGCCCCCTTGGTGTCTATGTGTGCACGTGCCTGGACAGGCTTGTGCCTCGCTAGAAGCTGGTAGACCTGGTCCAAGCAGAGGGGTGGGAGATGGTGCGAATCCTAGTCCATTTGACCCCAAAATTGCAGTGCACTGCTGCAAAAACAATAGTGGTAATAGTGGTAATGAAGTAGGCAACATTATTTATGTATATTATTTTGTGTAAGATGGATCTATTGTATTTAAATCAAAACAAGTACAGTAGCTCCCCATATACTTTCCAACCGCTAAAGTAGCTTTCAAGCAGCTTGCACACTGGTCCAAAATTCTACACACGTATATAAAAAAGAATACAACCTTGTGTCAATCACGTTTACACACTGCCTCCGAATGTTTCGTCCGCCATTATTCATCGGATCAGGTTTGATTTTCAGCATTTCTGTTTGGCTGTATTGGTTTGAGGCTGTATAGCCTACCCTGAAGAATGAAGGCTGCGGATTCAGGAAAGGCTCATTAACTAGTGTTTTCCGATTCATTTATACAATTTGGATGCCAATTAAACGGTGTGTACTGTCAGCCACTGTTCAGGATAATGTGTTTGTCTTCAACATGTGAGAGGACCACACGGTCACCCTTCACTGTATCATGACTGATTTGTTTCGTTCTGCAAACTGTTCAGCAATTAATACATTTATACACATCGGACTCAGTGTGCAAGGTGGCTCTGTTATGATGGGTTTAGAAAGGCCATACAATTTGAGTGTGCAATCTCCTTCGCTCTCTCTTGAGACTCCTGGTCTACACCCTCTGACACAAACACACACACACACACACACACACACACACACACCCACATACAGTGGTGCATTGGTGATTCAATGTTTGGGGGGTCGCTTATCTAGAGTCTTCACGCGCACGTCACTCAACACCTACTATACAGGTCTATTGATATGCATACAACCACGTTTCTTTGTTAAAACACCCTGTTGTGACACTAAAGCGTTGGCGAGGTGTGAACTTGGGGGTTTTTCGCATCAATGCATGTCCGTTTGCGTGAGAGGCGTGACCCCTGCTCAGAAAAGATATGGGGCGGCAGGGGCGCGCGGGACAAGACTAATTCAATACTGTGCACATACAACCAAAAACAGTCAAGGACAAGACATTTTCACACAAGCACACAAACACTGTCTGATACACACTTAGTTACTGAGTTAATGTACTGCACACATAAAAAAAGTATTATGTGTCTATATGATTCCAAATGGAAATCAATATAGGCTTACTGTAAAGGGCTGTGTGTGTCTATGTGTTGCATACATCTCTCTCTCTCTCTCTCTCTCTCTCTCTCTCTCTCTCTCTCTCTCTCTCTCTCTCTCGCTCTCTCTTAGAGGATGACACGGGAGTGGATTTTCACTCCTGTCACGTCCCACTCCTGCAGAAAATATCCTGTCCCATCTCAATCCTGGGCTTGAGTAAAAAAATAAATCCCGTCCTGTCCCACTCCTGTACAATGACTCCTGATCCCATCCCGCTCCTGGTCAAAATCACTCCCGTTCACATCCCGCTCCCGAAAAAAAATAAAAAAATAAAATCGCGCAGATGTTTTTCTATTTTGATCCATATTATATTTGATATTATTATATAATCTATAATTTTATAATGTTCGCAGTTCAAAGACCTCACTTTCCTGTGCAATTTATTTCTGCGATTTGATTAACTGGTCTGGGATGATTCCCGCTCTTGCCCACTCCTGTTGATTTTCATTCCTGTCCCGTCCCGATCCTGGCATTAATACAAATTTGACTCCTGTCCTGCGGGAATCCTGCGGGACCCACGGGACCCACGGGAATTCCTGTCAAATGTCATCCTCTACGTCTCTCTCTCTCTCTCAAAAGTATGTAAAAGTATGTTTTCTCTAAGGCGGTGTAAGGGGGTGTTATTACTAGTTTCTTTTCTCTTTTTGTATCAATTTGAGTTTTAAACCAGTCAAAAGTCTGTGTCTGTTAGGTTAAATGGTTAATCAATAATACCCCTGATACTTTTTTACAACACAAATTACTTGCAAAACAGTACAACAACACTACAGATTTCCTGGCAGAGGAGAAAGCAAATACAAGATGAACCTACAGCAAAGCTGCCTGGCCCCTAATAACCTATAGTGAATTGAGAATTTCAGGAATTGAGTCTGACTGAATGCATACAAATATTCACAGCAGTGTATTAGCGATCAGCTGAAGGTAATAACACTAATCGTGGATGTGTGTCATTAAGGTGTTTCTCTGTGCCAGAGTAAAGTGAACCGTACAGCAGCTGTCCTAAACTAAACACAACCACAATTAATGTTATTACTTTCAGCTGTGTTTATTGTGAAAGGGGTCTGCTGACTTGCCCTCAGTGGTAGACAAAGTAGGCTACTCATACTCAACCTCCGTACTCAAAGTCAAAGTATACTCCTGGTCAAATATTATTCAACTACAAGTGAAAGTTGCTCCGTCATATTTGTACTTGAGTTAAAGTACTGAGTATTAGCTTGCTTTTATCCAACAAAGGTCCAAGTGTGCAGCATTATTATTAGGCTAACAAAGGGGTTGTGATGGAGTGAAGTTGATTTTGTATTTCATAGCCTGCTGTTAGAGCTTGTAATCATTATGCATCATAGAACATAGATAGGATAATCATTTTCTGAGTTATTCCATGTTAAATAAAGTGAATGAATGAGATCAGAATCACTGCCTTTGATGTTATAGCAGGGTATGCTGTAGGAGGGGCTTGTAATCAAAGGCTTTGATGATTCTTCTTTGTGTGCTTTATTTGCGGTTGCACGTGACCGTTGGCAGCCAACAATGATGGCGCCACCCATACAACGGCCAAAAAAGCTTCATTTGCGCAGCATAGAAACCAATGGCTTTCCACCGTCCATATTTTTTTACAGAATCATGCTTGTCCACATTCAGAGAAAGATCTCCGTCTATGGCACGAAATATGTTAAAAGGTCTACCTCCTTCCTTTAAGCAGACTCATCGTTGTTACTAATGAGTCCCACCACAGTTGTGTCATCGGCGAACTTAAGGATGTGATTACTGCCAAATTTGGCAGTGCAGTCATGGGTCAGCAGGCCAAACAGCAGGGGGCTCAGGACTCAGCTCCTGCGGTGATCCTGTGCTCACAGTGATGGTCCTTGATGTTTGGCTGTCGACCTTGACTCTGTTGCCTCTGGGACAGGAAGTTGAGGATCCAGGTGCAGGTGCCAGAGTCCACATTCAGAAACCGCAGCTTCTCCACCAGCTGTTGTGGAATGATGGTGTTGAATGCTGAGCTGAAGTTGATGAAGAGGAGTCTGGCATAGGTGTTCTCTTCCTCTAGATGGGACAAGGTGAGATGGAGTGCAGTTGAGACAGCGTCATCTGTGGAGCGATTGGCTCTGTATGCAAACTGTAATGGGCCCAGATTGAGGCAGGTGGGCACAACTGCCTGGCTGAGGGAAGTATTAAAGGTTCTACACCATGCATTTAAAAATAATTAATATCATATTGTGTATGTCCCAAAAACGTTTTTCAAAAGTTTTGAGGCTAAATTACCACTTCTGAATATGGAGCCCCTGTCATTTCTGCCTGGCTTTCAGAGCATTTTCAGCTGCAGCACCACCTTGTCCTGAGTGAGAGGACTGTGCTATTGAGCCAGTTTTGTCCCCACCCTCATCCCAGCTCCTGCCCGCCTCTTGCTCAGGCCCTCCCCAACCCCCACTCAGCACAGCACACAGCACAGCAGTAGCAGTAAATCTGACAGCCCGTTCTGAGACCTGCTTACACATAAACTGAGAAAGACACAATGGTCAGAAATAGGACTTTGTGAGGATAGAAGGTGCTGCTGGGACACCAGACATAAAGTAGGAAAAATGAAAATTCATTGTCCCTTTGTTGTCCCTTTAAAGATGTCTGGAAAAAAAAACATCCTTCAACTGCTCTGCACACTCCTTCACCACACGCCCAGGAATGTGCAGGGTTTAGTCCAGTCATAACGCACAGCTGCAAGGTCGAATACAAAAAAAAATCTGTATTCATGAATGCCCTACAGTCCACCACTGGCTGCGCTATTGTGCAACAGTAGGGCAGCAAGCAGTGTGACCCGCTTACATCCCTCGGAAAGCAGCCCTGACAGCACACCAGGCTTTGGCTGTGGAATCATTGCTATCATTTTAGTGTTGTCACCAGTCATTCACTCTTTAAACTTCTCACTCAAGCTGGGGCGGCAGCTCGGCAGAGAGTAGCGGCTCATGGCGGTGCTCAGCGCCCCGGCCGTCCTCACTTAAATCAGATGTAACATGATGTCCTCTGCTTCACCTCCACCACCCCGGAGGGCTGGAGTGAATATACACGCACAGAATAGAGACGGACAAAGACAGATATAGACATAGACATTGAAAATGAGAAGGCATGGAGAGGACTTTGAGAGAGACAGAGAGAGAGAAGTGGTGGAAGAGTGTTGATGGAGAGGAGTGAAAAATACAGTACAGGTATACAGATCCATCTAAAAAAATATAGAAAAAAACCCTAACCCTTTTTTGTTAAAATGTTGAATTTGTATGGCATACAGCTCATGGATATCAAAAGTCCATATTTCATAATATTACAATATTACACAAGATCACTCAAAACAAGGACTTATATCAGAGAAATGTCAACTTTCTGAAGTCAGAGTTGCTTGAAGTGAAGTGGGAGGTTTCTGCAGTCAGTTGGGGTTCGGGGTTCTATGGCATCTGCAATGCTGTTTTACACAATATTAAACATTTCTGAGATGGATCTGTATGTGCGATGGAGGGACGTGGGAAACCTAGAACAGGAAAGGTCCGTGATCGGGAGCTGTGGTGAAAAGGTCAGGGGGAGGACAGGAGAGGACGAAGGAGAAGAGACGGAAAGGAGACAGGTGTGAACAGTGATGAAGAAGAAAGGGAAAGTGAAGGACAGGTGTTGAAGGGGTGGCTGTGTTTGATGTCAATCAAACTGCGCACACATGGGTGAACAACATGTCACCGTGTTCCACTGCCTACGCCATGCCCAATGCAACAGAGGAAATGATTGCGAAATGAAAACAAACACAGAGCACATGCATCTTGTTGATTCAGGCAGAATATGGGATCTACAAAAATAGAAAAGAAAATGGAGCCACAGAAATCGTAAATTGTTAGGATTTTTTTCTGCTTATTGATTCTAGTTCTTATCAAATACCCGTTCAGTTCCTTATAATGGTACAATGAATGAATGAATGAATGAATGAATGAATATTTTATTTTCGTGTCTGGACAATATTTGACCCATCCCACATGGGATTATCAGACACATCAATACATACCGTACGTATAACCAACAAAACAACATTCCAGTGTGCATTCCACCAACAGCTTAATACAAATACATTATCTCACAGAAGTGAGTACCTTACTGAAGTGCCTTACAGGAGTGAGTACACCCCTCCCATCCCCGCAAACACTCGAACGCCTGCAGAGATGAGAGGGGTGCACCCACCCCTGCGATACACTACATCTCCATATGGCCTGCACATAACACAAAAGTCAACATTTAACTTCAACTATAAGTCACCCTTCTAGAAGTTTCCCTTTGACACCAATTTATGAACAATAAAGAGCTTTATTTGTGTGTCATTACTGTCCTTTTTGAAAAATATAATAAAAATACATTGAGGAGAGAGGTCAAAACCTGAAGTAACCAATACTAATACAGACTGTGTATTAGTGGTACCTGAAACCTATTCTAATGGTCAATGCCAATGTGTAATTTTAGATCAATTGCTCAACACATCAAGGGGGAAACGAGCCATAGCTGAGTGGGTAGAGAGGCCGACTGAGAAACAGAAGGTCCTTGGTTCATGCCCTAGCTGGCCTCAGTCTATGTCTTGAAGTGTCCCTGAGCAAGAGATTTAACGCATAACTGCTCCCGAGTGTGGTCCTAGCAGCGCGCACTGCTCCTAATAGTTAGGACAGGTAAATACAGAGGATAGATTTCAGGTACATGTATGTGCAAATATACAGTGACAAAATTCACAGACGTGGGGCCAAATTATAAAATGGATGAAGACAGACAGAAAGGTCTTTTTCATTTTAGGATTTCAATGGAGGATTAGCCGGGTTATAATGACGAATAAGGTATCATTGTCCAGTTGTTGCCTTATGTGCATCTGCATTCCATTTTCTATTTTAAAGGTTTGCTTACAATTTGCTCGCTAAATTATGGAATCATCAAATCATCAAAAACTATTCTTACTAAAATGTCCTCTTACAAGACAGATTTTCTATGAGATTTATTCAAACTTAGTTCTGTTGACATTTCGTAAATGATAGTGAGAGAGATGTGGCGAGGACATCATAAAAAAGACAACAAAGAGACATGAGAGAGGAGAAAAGAGAAATAGACACAACGGGGAAAGAAATCCCATCCTAATGCCCAGATAGCTGTCCCCAGATCTCCCATTATAAAGAACAGTTGTCCCCAGTTCTCAGAGTCTGTCTGATGAACCAGACGCAGACAGACACATGGACACAATCCACCATATCCACCACAGCCAGAGACACCCATGGAATGGATATCTGCTAGACTGATGATAATGTTCAGAGTCTAGCCGCAGCCCCACAGTGCATCCAGTCCTTTCTTAATTAGCCAGCCAGCAGCTTGGCCCAAAAGCTGCTCTTTGACTGAAGGAATGCCATGGAGCTGGTTGCACAATAGCTGGGGCATTGTGTGTGCGCGTGTGCGTGCATGTGCATGTGCATGTGCATGTGCATGTACGTGCAGCGCTTGTGTGGTTGCGATGAGGATTAGTAATCTGTATACACAGTAGATCCATGTGCTGTAATAATATATTTGTGTATGTGCGTATCACAGACATTTTTCTCTCTATAAATCCATTCTCGTCTCTGTGTCAGTGTGTTAATCCCTGGGCTGTACACCGGATGATTATGGGACTCTAGTTAGACCACAGACCTCAGCACAGAGGCCCATTCACCAGTGAGACATCCTTCCTACTATTCCCTTGGGGGGGCCTTCTCCACTCACACGCAGCAGGAGAGGGAGAGATAGAGGGAGAGGGAGAGAGACAGAGACAGACAGAGACAGGGAGAGAAACTGGACACAGGAAGCTATTGGAATTGGCATAGAGATGGGCTGGGCAAGCCCCATCCTTCCTCCCTGACTGACTGACTGACTGACTGACTGACCATTTTACTGTTTGACCTAGTGACTGGCTGACCCACTGGCTGGATGGCTGGCTGAATGTCCGATTTTGACTGGACACAACAGATGTTGGTGGAGGTTGAGCTAGGTGGGGGGAGTGGAGTTTAGAGGGACTATCTCTCCAGAGTGTGTGTGTGTGTGTGTGTGTGGGGGGGGGGGGGGGGGGTTGCGTGGGAGAGACAGCTGTACATTGTCTTTGTTTCAAAGCCATTGTCTGATTTGGGACGGAGGGAGAGGATAAACGGAAAGCAGGGGAGAAGAGGAGAGGAGAGGGATGGAGAGAATAACACAGAGAGAGAGAGAAAATAGAAGTGGATACGGGAGAAGAATGCAGCAGAGAGAGAGAGAATGGGATGAAGATGGACAGAGAAAAGAGGGAGTGGGTGGAGGGCAGGAAGCGTGAGAAGGAATGAGAAACTGAGAATGATGAAGACGAGGAGAGAAAAATGAGAGAGAGAATGTACCGTGTTAACGTATCAATCTTAACTTGAAGCTTTGGCAAATTGATATTGCTTTTAATTTCATGCCAATAAAACACATTGGCTTGAATAGAGAAGCAACGTGGCTCTCTGTGTAGGAGGGAAGAGAGAGAGAGGGAGTAGTGGAGGTTAGAGAATTAACATCTCGTTAAAACTGCTCGGTGCTCATTGGACATCAAGGGCCATCAAAAGCAATAAATACTAGAGGAGAGATTCCGAAACCACTCCAATGCCAGTTAATAGTCAATGGCGCAATTAGCTATTTCACAGGAAGACCATTAACATACTGTATTATGGTTATCGATCATTCACAATGAAATAGTAAAACTGTTCTCATTCTCTTATTATTCTCATCACAGTTGAAAGTTGAAAGGGGGTCAAGAGCCTTTTTTATTCTATTGCCCACTCAAAAGAGGAGGTTGTGGACTGAGTAGGATTGAGCATGTTTAAAACTGATGAGAGAGAGAAGAGGATTAACATTCAGAGAGGTTTATTCATCACTCAGTCACACAAGTGCAAGCAGCAAAATGTTGGTGTGTTATGCTCTGCAGACCATAACAATATAAACTAGAAATACTGTTCCTACGAAACAGTGTGGGCTCGTATGGAACACCATGTACGGGCCCACACCTCTGCCTTTGCACTGTCGAGCAGTTTTGAGGAGGATAACCTTACTATATCCACAACTTTCCAACATCCCATCGTGCATTGTGCAGAATGTGCAGGCAGCTTCCGGCACCGCAGCCGAGAGTGATCTACAAGCTCACAACGATTGCATCTGCGACGCGACATGAGCTTGTATGTCTGCTGTTAACCGGAAGTGTCCCGCAAATAATGCTACAGTAAATTCTCGCGGAAACAGGTGGATAAAGATTTGGGAGAACAAACTGACCAAGAACGCCGCTCCCTCATTGCGCGTCAGTATTTCTAACACTGCTCCTCATTGGCTAAGGGTACTGTCGGTAATTATTTTGAGGGGACGTAAAGTATAACATAACATATTGATATAACATACTGGTCTCAAGTCAATGTGTTGTTGTTATTTATCTCGTTGCACTTGTTGGTGATGATGTCTCCTAGAACGCTGCTCCTCATTGGCTAAGGGCATCTGGAGGTTGTGGACTGAGTAGGATTGAGCATGTTTGCTCGTGCATCTGTGCTCGTTATATGCACGGTTGGAGAGCCTGTTTTCCATTGAGAGACTACCTGTTGTATAATTGTCGACAGCCCTCCATCTGACCAGTGTAAATCCGCAAGGCTCTCACTGGGCAAAGACAGTGCAGCCGTCTATCCTCCTGTCACCAGTTCCACCACAACCATGTATTTCGGCATGAACTGTAGGTTAGGTTTGAGCAACACCCTGCAGCCATCAGCTGAAAACATCATGCAATACGCCGACCTTGTGGAAGGCGCTCTATTGGCTAAAGGCCCTGCCTTTGTACATACATTTTTTGAGGAGAATAAACTTGACCTATAAAGTTTGGGTATAACATACTGGTCTCGCCTTTCAGCGAGCCCAAAGATTTCATGTGGATGTTGTTATTTATATCAGGTTGCACTTGTCAAACACAATAAAGCTGGACTAGAGCTATAGTATGTTGCCCTCTAGGCAACCACACTAATTAAAGGAAAAATATGCAAGCTTTTATGTACACAAAAACATTCCCCCCTCCCCCTCCCCTCTATGACAGGCATCAAACAGGTAGTTGTCTTTGACGCGTTCATTGATTAAAGAGATCACTAACGAGGACTTGACACTTTTATGGCCCAATCAATTACCTTAGTGTTCAACCCCTTTGAAGTTCAAAGGGAGCAATTAAGAGCTCTGGCTGAGCTCCCCCTGACAAAAAAACGTCCCTCCACTGTTTCTGTTGACATTTAATGTCAACATAAAGAGTGGAACAGAACAGAAATACAGCCAGGGGATGTGTATTTCTGCAAGGAAACACCCCAACACAATAATATAGTTACTGATGAAGGGAAATGACTGCTAAAAATGTATATACATATACATTGTTTTAATAGTCTTAAAGTTACATATAATTCCTTTAACTCATATAAATAGCACCCCGTCACACTAGGTGTGTCCGGGCTCAATTCTGATTGTTGTCACATCACGTATGTGCTGTACCCCCTCATCCCAAATTAGCCAAACTTAGCAGGACACTTAATGAAATTAACCCATAAATGTGATTTATTTCGACTGAAATAACGATACGATGGGATGCAGCGGCACGGTGATCACCATAGAGTCGAAGCGTCACAGAGAACATCTCCATGGCAACGTAGAGGAGCGGGGCCACACAGAAGAGCCCTGCACCGATCTCACAGACCACAAGAAGAGCCCTGCACCGATCTCACAGACCACAAGAAGAGCCCTGCACCGATCTCACAGACCACAAGAAGAGCCCTGCACCGATCTTACAGACCACAAGCTGAACACGGTGGGAATGATGCCGAGGAGGTACGGGTACTTCCACAGGAACAGAGCCACCTGCAGCACTGACGACCACCTGAGCAGCCATCAGCGGCCACATCAGGACATGGACCGTGTTGAGCCAATGGATGTCAGACCTCAAGGCCACGCTCATCTGGTAGTGACGTGTGGAGACCGTCTGGCGGAGCTGGAAGTCACTGCCGTCCGTGCCCACCACTCCACCAGATTGCAATTAGAGAAAAGAAAAGATGAGTGTTAAAATGTTTTAATTTTCTGCTTTCTATTGTTTTTGCGATTTTAGTATTTAGTTTTCAATGGGGGCATGAGTACGTGCGTAAGTGGCTAAATATGTCTTTTTAGACACAATAAGCCGGCAATTTCTTTGTTACTATTTACACAAGCCCTCATAAGTCACATCTGCACTAGTCTTGGAGGATTCGCCTCGATACGTGGACTGCAGGGGCGTTGCCACTTTGATTTTTTTATTTAGATATCATATGGGTAACATCCTGCGCTAACTTTGCCTCCAGTTACCCATACTCAGAATCTGTGCTGTGCTGACTTCCTAGCCCAGAGATATAATAGATTCTTCCCAGAAGTTCTTCTCTACAAAGCTGTCCTTTAAGAAACTGCTGTTAAGGTGCCAACTTGCGCCTTGTTATTTATATCAGGTTGCACTTGTGGTGACGTCACCAAGAATGCTGCTCCCTCATTGGCTAAAGGCCCTGCCTTTGTACTGTTGGACAGAAATGGACAGAACTGAACACAGTACGTGCATGCTCTGCTGGCGCAAGTAATTACACAAATCTCTGTGTGTAGGACTGTGGTGCCCAGTGGGAAGTCGGTCAGATCAGCATTTCTATGGTGACAAATTTACCATATACTAGAAGCTGGGCCGCCCTTCGGGTGGCCCAGCGTCTAGTCGGCGACCTGGCCAACTCGGGAACGATGTAAATAGGGAATGAATCCCCCGCCCTTTAATGCAAACCCCATTATACCTGTTGTCATAGTCATAGAACCCGTTTTGACCATCTGTTTGCCTGTGTCCATTTATGCCCATATATGGAGATATCTGTATCTGTCTGTCTGTCGGCGTCCATTTTATGTCCATATATGGAGATCACTGCAGATATAGTTCTGGGTCCATTTTATGCCCATATGCCCATATATGGAGATATCTGTCTATTTGTGTCCATTTTATGCCCATATATGGAGATCTCTGTATCTGTCCGTCTGTGTCCCTTTATGCCCGTATATGGAGATATCTGTTTATCTGCGTCCATTTTATGCCCATATATGAGATCTCTGTCGCTTTTTGTTTGTTTCTTCTTTAAGCAGAATACACAGCCTGCTTAAATCTGCATCATTCAAGTCATCCTCCCAGTCCCACGCTTTGTCGCTTGTCTTATGTTTGTTTTTGTCTCTTTTATTTTCTTTTTTGGAGCGGACCCCATGAATGCCCCATCCTTTAATGCAAACCCCAATATACCTGTTGTCATAGGACCCGTTTTGACCATCTGTTAGCCTTTGTCCCCACCCTTTAATGCAAACCCCAATATACCTGTTGTCATAGGACCCGTTTTGACCATCTGTTTGCCTTTGTCCCCTTATGCCCATATATGGAGATCTCTGCACACACAGTACCGGTTGCGGAAAACTCTGATGTCAGACATCAGCTCCGCATTCGGGGATTCATTTTATGCCTATAACTGGATGTAAATAGGGAATGAATGCCCCGCCCTTTAATGCAAACCCCATTATACCTGTTTTCATAGGACCCGTTTTGTCTGCCTGTGTCCATTTATGCCCATATATGGAGATATCTGTATCTGTCTGTCTGTCGGTGTCCATTTTATGTCCATATATGGAGATCACTGCAGTTATAGTTCTGGGTCCATTTTATGCCCATATATGCCCATATATGGAGATATCTGTCTATCTGCGTCCATTTTATGCCCATATATGGAGATCTCTGTATCTGTCTGTCTGTGTCCCTTTTATGCCCGTATATGGAGATCTTTGTGATTCTGCATCCATTGTATGCCCATATATGAGGACATGGACCGTGTTGAGCCAATGGATGTCAGACCTCAAGGCCACGCTCATCTGGTAGTGACGTGTGGAGACCGTCTGGCGGAGCTGGAAGTCACTGCCGTCCGTGCCCACCACTCCACCAGATTGCAATTAGAGAAAAGAAAAGATGAGTGTTAAAATGTTTTCATTTTCTGCTTTCTATTGTTTTTGCGATTTTAGTATTTAGTTTTCAATGGGGGCATGAGTACGTGCGTAAGTGGCTAAATATGTCTTTTTAGACACAATAAGCCGGCAATTTCTTTGTTACTATTTACACAAGCCCTCATAAGTCACATCTGCACTAGTCTTGGAGGATTCGCCTCGATACGTGGACTGCAGGGGCGTTGCCACTTTGATTTTTTTATTTAGATATCATATGGGTAACATCCTGCGCTAACTTTGCCTCCAGTTACCCATACTCAGAATCTGTGCTGTGCTGACTTCCTAGCCCAGAGATATAATAGATTCTTCCCAGAAGTTCTTCTCTACAAAGCTGTCCTTTAAGAAACTGCTGTTAAGGTGCCAACTTGCGCCTTGTTATTTATATCAGGTTGCACTTGTGGTGACGTCACCAAGAATGCTGCTCCCTCATTGGCTAAAGGCCCTGCCTTTGTACTGTTGGACAGAAATGGACAGAACTGAACACAGTACGTGCATGCTCTGCTGGCGCAAGTAATTACACAAATCTCTGTGTGTAGGACTGTGGTGCCCAGTGGGAAGTCGGTCAGATCAGCATTTCTATGGTGACAAATTTACCATATACTAGAAGCTGGGCCGCCCTTCGGGTGGCCCAGCGTCTAGTCGGCGACCTGGCCAACTCGGGAACGATGTAAATAGGGAATGAATCCCCCGCCCTTTAATGCAAACCCCATTATACCTGTTGTCATAGTCATAGAACCCGTTTTGACCATCTGTTTGCCTGTGTCCATTTATGCCCATATATGGAGATATCTGTATCTGTCTGTCTGTCGGCGTCCATTTTATGTCCATATATGGAGATCACTGCAGATATAGTTCTGGGTCCATTTTATGCCCATATGCCCATATATGGAGATATCTGTCTATTTGTGTCCATTTTATGCCCATATATGGAGATCTCTGTATCTGTCCGTCTGTGTCCCTTTATGCCCGTATATGGAGATATCTGTTTATCTGCGTCCATTTTATGCCCATATATGAGATCTCTGTCGCTTTTTGTTTGTTTCTTCTTTAAGCAGAATACACAGCCTGCTTAAATCTGCATCATTCAAGTCATCCTCCCAGTCCCACGCTTTGTCGCTTGTCTTATGTTTGTTTTTGTCTCTTTTATTTTCTTTTTTGGAGCGGACCCCATGAATGCCCCATCCTTTAATGCAAACCCCAATATACCTGTTGTCATAGGACCCGTTTTGACCATCTGTTAGCCTTTGTCCCCACCCTTTAATGCAAACCCCAATATACCTGTTGTCATAGGACCCGTTTTGACCATCTGTTTGCCTTTGTCCCCTTATGCCCATATATGGAGATCTCTGCACACACAGTACCGGTTGCGGAAAACTCTGATGTCAGACATCAGCTCCGCATTCGGGGATTCATTTTATGCCTATAACTGGATGTAAATAGGGAATGAATGCCCCGCCCTTTAATGCAAACCCCATTATACCTGTTTTCATAGGACCCGTTTTGTCTGCCTGTGTCCATTTATGCCCATATATGGAGATATCTGTATCTGTCTGTCTGTCGGTGTCCATTTTATGTCCATATATGGAGATCACTGCAGTTATAGTTCTGGGTCCATTTTATGCCCATATATGCCCATATATGGAGATATCTGTCTATCTGCGTCCATTTTATGCCCATATATGGAGATCTCTGTATCTGTCTGTCTGTGTCCCTTTTATGCCCGTATATGGAGATCTTTGTGATTCTGCATCCATTGTATGCCCATATATGCCATATATGGAGATATCTGTTTATCTGCGTCCATTTTATGCCCATATATGAGATTTCTGTCGCTTTTTCAAACAGATGGTCAAAACGGGTCCTATGACAACAGGTATAATGGGGTTTGCATTAAAGGGGGAACCGGCACTGTGTCTGCAACACAGTCGGAGGCACAGACAGATACAGAGATCTCCATAATGGGAATAAAGGGACACAGACAAACAGATGGAGGAGGAGACAAACTTAATGCAAACCCCATTATACCTGTTGTCATAGGACCCGTTTTGACCATCTGTTTGCCTGTGTCCATTTATGCCCATATATGGAGATATCTGTATCTGTCTGTCTGCGTCCACTTTATGCCCATATATGGAGATCTTTGACCATCTGTTTGCCTGTGTCCATTTATGCCCATATATGGAGATATCTGTATTTGTCTGTCTGCATCCATTTTATGCCCATATATGGAGATCTATGCAGACACAGTGCCAGTTCCGGAAAATCCTGATGTCAGACATCAGAATCCGAACCTTTCGTGCTGGTTCCAGAAAATCGTGTATCAGAGCCTTTTATGAAGTGATGTCACAATGAGTCAGCGCTTGCGCCGATTTCCTCCGGAACAGCCTGATGTCAACAATCAACAATCAGCTCCGCATAAGGAGATTCCGAACGTTTCGCGCCGTTTCGGAAAAAACGCGCGTCGGGTCGGGTCGAGGCCGGGCACTGCACTCCGCGCGGCGGCGGAGAACGCGCGTGCCGAATCTGAAGCCGGTGGGACGAACGGTTCTCGAGATACGCGGATTACAAACAAACAAACAGACAGACAGACAGAGATTTGTCGCATTTATAGATAGATGAGAGAACAACAGGCATCAGCTTCATGGATTGGACAAACATTCCATTATGTTTGTGCTGCTGTACCTATATAAGTGGTCCCACGCACAGAACAATACTGAATTCATCCACTGAATTAATCCACAGTGCTTCTGTTGAGTGAAATGATGCAATGGACCATTCATCTCAATGAAGCACCAACTAAAGGCTGGTGTCACGCTGCTGTTGTCGTGGGAAACAAGCTGTACTACTTTGGAAGCGACAGTGATCCTCAGATTGGTGTACATGTCTTCAACATAGTGTCTTTATGCTGGAGGAAGTTACCACCAGAGACAACAGGAAGTGTCCATGAGGTTCCCTCCGTAAGCGGGGGCCACACAGCTGTGTTGATAGAGGATATGATCTACATCTTTGGAGGATATAATAGACAGAGAACATACTGCAACGTGCTTTATGCATTTGACGTCGACACCCGCAGATGGTTCAAGCCAAGGATATCTGGAGCTGTTCCAGGGGCTAGGTATTACCACTCATCCTGTGTCTTGGGTAAGGTAATGTACATCCATGGAGGATGGACACAGAATAGATGGACCAATGACATCTACAAGTTGGACACCACCACAATGGTCTGGACTTTAATTAACGCCATAGGTACTCCAGCACCTGCTTCAGAAAGCCACTCTGCCACCATCATCGGGACAAAGATGTTTAGATTTGGGGGCTGGGGGAATCGGTACTACAACAACATCCGAGTGTTTGACACAGAGACCAACTGCTGGCTGATCACGCCTGCTGCACAGCTTGGTCCAGAGGAACGCTACGGTCATTCAGCCTTTGCCTACAAAGGAGAGCTGTACATATTTGGTGGACGGAACCACGCTGAACAAAATTTAAATGATCTGTGGAAATTAAATCCACAGACCTTCACCTGGAAGAAGATTGAGCCCAAGGGGAAAGGCCCGTGTTCAGGGATGTTTAGGATGTGCTGTTGCATGCTGGGAGATTGTATCATCCTCTTTGGAGGACATGGCACATCTAAAGACCTGTACATATTAGAGTTAGACTTACGTCCTAGTCTCAAGATGCTATGCAAGCTAGCAGTTATTCAGTACGGTTTGGAGCAGTGGGAACTCCCACATAACATCAGGTGGGAACTGGCAGCCATGCCAACAGCAAAAAAAATTAACAGTGAAAACAACAACTAATCTACATGGAAAAGGAGGAAGAAATCAACAGCCCATGAAAGAAAATAAGGCGGGAAAGCAGGAGGTGGATCCGAGATCTGGTACCCTTAACATAATAGAGGGTGTGCGCGTGACATCATCATCATACCTGGAAGTTATGCGGGAATGCCTACTGAGTGGCAAAAAAGGACTTCTGATTGCTATCTGATTGCATTAAACGTTGTTATACTGACTTTGCAACTCATTTTGCCACTCGATGTGCCATTCACTTTATGTATGAGCATACCCTCTATAGCAGGGGTCCTCAATAGGCGGACAGCGACGCTCCTCCGACAAGTCTGTTCACATCATATCGTTCGCTGCGCTCTGAATGTGTGGACTGACTGTGTGTGTTTGTGTGTGTGTGTGTGTGTGTGTGTGTGTGTGTGTGTGTGTGTGTGTGTGTGTGTGTGTGTGTGTGTGTGTGTGTGTGTGTGTGTGTGTGTGTGTGCTCAAACTGACACGCACACAGGCTCACAAGACACACGTCGGCCGATCTGCAAGATCACAAAGCATCGCGGATGCAACGTGCGGTGGGCTAGATCAATGGTGTTCCTTCCTTGCGTTGTACACCGCAGGACAGGAATACAGCATTTAAGATTAAAATAACGTCAAATGTACACCTGTGTGATGCAAAATATCCAGCCGCGATCGTCCATTAGTTCACCATGCGTCAAGCCTCCAGTATATCACCACAATGCAACATGTTGTTGCAGCAACTTGCAGCTAGCATGGAGGCTAACGTTAACTTAACGTAACACAGCTCTAGTGAAGAGGAGTCCTCCTTTACTTTTAAGATTTATTCATTTTTCTGAACACGCTGGAACAAAAGTGTCGGGTAGCACCGTGACCTTTAATGTAAATGAGAAAAAAAAAGACGAAAACACGACCCAGGGTTATATCTCTTGTGCACAAGCAGAGCACGCCCCGAGGTTTGCCCTGCTGGCTTATTGGCTGTTAATGAAGATATTACCAAGAACACTCTTATATACCAAACTCTGCTGACATCAGTGGCATCGCTAGGAATGCTGGTCCCTCATTGGTTGTTGCATGGGAGACACCTACATAAATACATACATGCATACTTCTCTATATGCCTCCCCCTGGAGAGCCGGGGCACCTGATGGAGGAGAAAGGAACAAGTTGGAATAATGTGTTCCTTCCACATGCTACGTCCAGCCAGGGAAACTCCCCCTGTCAGATGAAAAGAAGCGGCTTGGACTCCTCGTGCATAGAAAGAAGCATGAGGTCAGTCCGTTGCTCTCCCCAGGTTGGCAGATTAGACAATTGACACATTAGACAATTGACACCGGGTGAAAAAAAAAGATTACTAGATATTCTACTAAAACCTTTAGCAGCAGTGGTTAGTGAGTATAATATGACGGGACAATAATTTAGAAACTGGGATATGTAGAACAGACAGTAAATAGTGTATAGCCTACATCGTTATGGTACAATATGTGCATGGATTTGTTTTGTGCAGTGTATGCTTTGCTGTGTGTTAACAGATTCGAGGTGTTTTCACCTGGAACTTGTTTTGTCATCGTACAGGGCTCTGATAGCATCAGGCAGAAAACTCTCGCTGTGTCATTTCATGGTGACCTTGTGACACCGCAGGCACTTGTGTGTCAACATCTGCACACACAGTCTATTGGCGCGGTGAGGTGATATATATTTGTCCTTCAGAAACCTTTTCCTCTCCTCTCCTCTCCTAACCCTTTTTACACATCCTGGGAGGAGATAGTTCTGTGCCAGACATTGATGGATTCTATCAGGATGCTCTGATTTTGTTGCGGGGGGAAAGGATTTCAGGACCTTTCTGCCTTCTTTGTCACAATATATGACATCGCCATGACAGGTCCTCAGTGATGTGCACGCCGGTACTTGGAACTGCTCACCCTCCTCTCTACTGGTGTCCCATTGACCATGAGGGGTTGTACATTAGGTCCTCCCCCATTACGTACAGAAGTCCACAAAAAATGTCATCATAAGATCAAATTATACTGAATGTCAGTCTCCAGGTTTTCTTCAGAATATTTATGATACTTATTTACTTCAACACTATGGCATATTAGGAGTCCACGAGTAATAGTGGTTCTCAAATGGTCAAATGTTTTTATTTGCAAGGACCCCCACAAGCCACGCTGTAATTGGCAGAATAAAAGACACGTTGCAATGTGATTGGCCGGAAAAACAAGAACAAAAGATGCACTGTGATTGGCTGGAAAGAAACAAATGACGCGCTGGAATTGCCCGAATAAAAGACGTGCTGTGATTGGCAAAACAAAAGACACGCTGTGATTGGTGTCTCCGAGGGACCCAAACTAGTGAAAATAGTCGATCTACCAGCTCACAACGCGGAGCTATCCGAAAGATTGTGAGATTGTAGACCGGTTATTTTTACATGGAAATATGTCATACATTGAAAATAACTATTCTCAAAAAGCATTTCATGCTGTCTGTAAATATTGCACTTAAATGAATTTACACAGCCTGTACAATTCAATTTCAATGAAGCCTGCATGAGGCGAGATCCGAACCAGGGACCTTTAGAGTCAAAGGCACACGCAACTGAGCCATTTGATCTGCAGTCAGTAAATCTTGAGAAAGGTCTATTTACCTTCGGGCTCGGCCCGTAAATATTGAATCAAGTAATTTGAAAACTGTCTGGGATGCACATAAAAGCCAGAGTATCGTAAAATTACCCCAGAATAGTTTTAAAGTGAATTACCCCTTTAAGATGGTTCCTCAGCCTATATCTTACATCTTACTCTGGAGAAGAGCAATGGGCTCGGAAAACAAAGCCCCCCCTTTTTATGCCACAATAAAAGTCATTAAAGGGAGCTCTTATTGTTCTTATTGTTCTCTATTATTCTCTGCCAGAAATTATTCGGACAGTTGTCATGGGAACGGCAAACTCTTGTTTCATATCCTTTTGTTCTTGTTCACCAAAAAAAAAAACGAAACACCTCCTCTTTGTCAATAAAAAACATCAATCAATCCTGATGAAAATAAAATGGTGGACTCATCACAGAGAACACCTTTCCCTTCCACTTCATCCATAATTTTACTTTCAGGGATAAAAGGGACACAGATGGCCAGATAAAAAGATCATTAAAAGGGACACAGAAATATGTGTAGAAACCGGCGCAGGGGACACACAGTCATGCACGTGACGCATGCACACACACACACACACAGGTGTTTTGTGCATTTATTGATAGATTCCAATTTCCATATAACCAGTAAGACTCCCTAATCGGGAGATAAGCGACCGTCAGGTTGCATGTAAAAATCGACCAGATGGTGGCGCTAAATGGGAAGAATCCATGTTGATGACATGACTCTAGACATACTGTGTACCACTTTTTAGGGCAAAATCTGTAGGAGCAGTGTCCAAAAATGTGTTTGAAAAAAATCGGCCTGATGGTGGCGCTAAATGGGACATGAGTGTAGACATACTGTGTACCGATTTGCGTGATTTTAGGGCCAAATCTGTAGGAGTCCAAAAATGTGTTTTGCAGGAATTGGCCTCATGGTGGCACTAGAAGAGGGCCATGTGAGAAATGAGGTTGTGGTTTGGCAGCCAAGGAGTGTGTGTGCAAAGTTTTGCATGCATAGGGGCAACGGTGGCGGAGATATGAGTAGGGCAAAAGTGTGATGTGACGGACAGACTGACGGACGGACAGACAGACTGACAGCCGGTGGAGGTTTTGATAGTAACTGCGACCTGACGGTCGCAATTATATTTAAAGAGCAACTGATATTGTTGCCTAGTTATGGACTAGTAAAAAGTAGTGTAGCCTACATGCACATACTTTTGTGGCTTCCTATTCTGGTTCTGCCGGATTGATTTGATGTTCTGTCCATATATGATGTGTGGCTTAAGAAAAACTTCCCAGGCGAATGAAATGGTAATCCGGATGGGATGTTTCTGACTGTGTGGGCAGGAGTTGGTTGATAACACAGCAGGTGTTGCTGGGCCTTGGCTTATTGGTACACAGCCATTCTGTAAACAGTCAAAGGCTTTTTCTCCATTCCAATTCCCAAATTCCAATGTGTCTACAGCTGTGCTTTGAATTCTACCTGCCATCCACAGCAAATCTGTTTGGTATAGCTGATTTATCTCCATGTGCAATAAATCAAATTCCTTCCATATGCGTGGGCACTTTAACTTGTGCTTCTTTAACTTGTTAATTAGGCCTGATAATAAGCTGATAACAACCCTCGGAGTGATATGCATTATCGCCTTCTTGGTCCTTGTATCCCTTTCAACCAGGACTAATACGGTCATCCTTTTGAAACAAATGTACTTTGACAGACAGAATCTCAAAATACAGTATATCCACTTGGAAGGAAATTAAAAATCACACTCGTGTGAACTGAGCGGTGGTGTGTGTGTGTGTGTGTGTGTGTGTGTGTGTGTGTGTGTGTGTGTGTGTGTGTGTGTGTGTGTGTGTGTGTGTGTGTGTGTGTGTGTGTGCAACAGCGCCCCTCCCTTAACATGTGTGGTCAGAAAAGGTTACTGCAGGAGTGCAGGCTACGGACACGGAGACAGACAGACAGACAGACAAACAGACAGACAGACAGACCCACACACACGGCCACGTATAGGAGCGTTGTGACCACCGCTCAAAAATGGCTAAATTGTTTAGAATGTGTAAATGGGAGGGTAGTTGTTATGATTTCCAATGTTTAGGGGGATGTCCTATTGGCTCAGAGCATCGAACACTGAGATATTTTGGGTGGACGAGCAATCGACAGTGGGCACTCCATGTGATGGTGCAGCAGTTAAGACGACCATGTGGTGGTGCAATGGTTACTGTAACTCATTCGCTGCCACGTGATGAGCTTGACGAGTTTTTTGTCATTGACACTGGATGGCACTGTTCGCTAGCCTAGAATATTCAGTGATTTTTCAAAGGTACGTGAAAAACACTGCAGTGGTTAAACACTGCAGTGGTTAAGACATTGGGACATAATACCAGCTCTTATGCCTTAACTTGAAGGCCTGTCCATACTGTTTCTGACCACTGAACTTTTCGTCTGATCGTTGCAACTTTTCGATGTGCAGCTTTCCAAACTCTAATTCGGGTTAATACTTTTCAGAAGATTGACGCCAATCGAGTGACGTCATTTGGTAGTTGAAACGGACCTTTCCGACGAAAGGTTTGTTGATCGGAGACAGTATGAACAGGCCTATAAGTTAAGGCATAAGAGCTGGTACTCAAGACAATCAAAATAGAGCCCTGGGAGTTGAATTAAAACAGGCTTGTACTGGGGGAAAGATGAAAGCGGCGGTGAAGAAGATCAAGGGAAAGGGTGAGTGGTGGGGAGCTCTGCAGAGAGAGACGAGGAGGAAGGAAGAGACAGCGGATTTACAGACCAGAACCAGAAAGAAATGGGCAAAAATAAAGACATGCATGGAGGGAGAGAGGGTAGAGAGAGAGATGAGAGATGTGGAGAGAGCAGAGGGAGGGAGACTCTGGAGACGTGGAGAAGATGGGGCGGTGGGGGGGTGTTGAGGCAGTGCGCAGCAAAATCCCACAAGTTTAACTGTAAAAATGGGCCCATTTTACACTCTCAGAGTTAAACCAATACTCAGGATTTTGCTGTGTAGAAACCTGAGAGGCCTTTGCTTCTAACCCTCCCCCCTACTGCCACAGGCAGCGGAAAAACAGGCAGCCTGTATGGAGACAACAGAACTCTGCATGGACAGCTGGAGGGGCAGAGAGAAACCAAACCACTAAGATTCTCCTAAAGGGAAAAAGTCACCCAGGCACTCGATAAATGAAGTATATACTGCATGCACACACACATACACATGAACACACACGCACACGTCCATGCTGACACGTGCACAAACACACACGCACGCAGTGGCGCGCACACACTTTTCCTCCACATGAGATGGAGAAAAACTGGGAACGAGGTTACCACTGAAGTAGAATTCACTCCTAAGACAGGAAAATTGTGTGTGTGTGTGTGTGTGTGTGTGTGTGTGTGTGTGTGTGTGTGTGTGTGTGTGTGTGTGTGTGTGTGTGTGTGTGTGTGTGTGTGTGTGTGTGTGTGTGTGTGCACGTGTGTGAGTGCATGCACGTGTGCTCTATTTTCAGCATCACATTGCATTAACCCATTCGCACACATTCACATGATAGAGGCAACCCTGATAGACAACATCCTGCTCATTTGGGAACATTTGGGTTTCAGTGTCTTGCTCATGGACACTGAGCCAGGAGAAGCTGGGGGATTGAACCGGGAAACCTTCCAATTCCCAAGCGCTACTGAGCCATCCCTGATGCTGCTGATGGCGGGAGAGTTCAGAGAGATAGGAGGTTATCTTGGTTATTGAGGGTGTTGTAGGGGCCGGGGGTGAGGAGTATTTTAAAGTTGATTCTTTGTTTGACCGGGAGCCAGTGACGTTCTTGGAGGACTGGTGTGACATGGTCCAATGAGCGGGTGTTGGTGAGCAAGTAAGCAGCTGAATGAATGAATGTTTCAGCAGTGGAGAAAGACAGAGAGGGCCAGAGGCGGGCAATATTCCTTAGATGGAAGAGGGCAGTTTTAAGATTTTGGTTTACATAGGTGTGTGTGTGTGGGGGGGGGGGGGGGGGTGAAAGGGTGGGGTCCAGGATGACGCAGAGGTTGCGGACGTGGGTGGAGGGGTCGACAACGGTGACAATGGTCAATGTTGATTGAGAAATCCTGGATGGAGATGGAGGATGGGATGCTTATGATGATACTTTCTGATTTTGAAGTTAATCCATGTTTTTACATCCGTGCGGCAGGTGGTGAGGGTAGGATGGGCGGCTGCAGTGGTGGTCTTGGTGGAGAGAGTTGTGTGTCAGCGTGGCAGTAAAACTGGATGCCATGGTGGCAGAGGATCTGTCAGAGTAGTATAATATAGAGCAGGGGTCTTCAACGTTTTCTAAGGACCCCTTAGTTGATAAAGAGATAAAGCAGGGACCCCCACAACCTTTTCATAGATTCCATATAGTTTAATTGTTTGACAGCACAACAATCATCATTGTAATTTGGATTCATGTCAATTTGTGTTTTCAGATATTTAACCACTTGAACCGTCCGTCAAAACTTAACTTGACATTTCACTCATGTACTTAGTCTGCTCATGTTCCCCTCTAAACCAAACCCTTTGCCGAAAATAGCCTATCTACAAGCTACAACCTTGTAGATCTGCTATTTTTGGCTAAGGTTCTCAGAATTTGGACACTAGGGTTCAAGTGGCTAATATAAAGGAGAAAAAAAGTTTCTATCACACAAAGATTTGGAGGACTCCCTGCAGTAACTCTGAGGACCCTCTAAGGGGTCCCGGACCCCCTGTTGAAGACCCTTGATATAGAGGATGAAGGGGAGGGGACCAAGCACTGAGCCTTGGGGTGCACCCTGGGTGGCTGGGGCAGTGGAGGAGTTGCAATCGTTGATGGACATTACACATTATTGATGAATTCCACTTAGGAAAGGGCAATAGCAGTTATGCCCAGGGAGGACTGGAGGCTTGAGATGTGGATATAGTGGTTGATGGTGTGAAAGGCAGTGCTGACGTCAGGGAGGATGAGGATGGAGAGAGGAAACCGGAGTCAGCAGAGTAGAGAATGTCTTTGGTGACCTTTAAAAGAACAGTTTCGGTACTGTGTTGGAACGGAAGCTGGATTGGGAGGGCTCGAGGCTAACGGCCGGAGTCTAGTTGTGATTTGAGTTCAAATCAAGCAAACGTTCATTCAGGATTTTAGCACACAGCACACTTATTGCAATGTTTCCTTATGTCTTTAATTCACTCCTAATTCATGGACGTATTGGATGCAGGCCCTCTGTATATTGGTTCCTCTTGTTCAGTGATTTTCAAACATTTTCTTGTCAAGGATGCCCAAATTCATACATATTAGGCCGCAGTCCCTCATTTGAAAAGAGTTTGTACCAGTAGCCCCCATAACAGAATATTTTTGTTGTAAGATTAGATTTAGTACAGAATTCTACAACTGTCTAAGTCTATACTCTATACTGTTGGTGGAGAGATAATAGTGGAGAGAGTGAAATTGAACTGATCTGAATAGTCAATCTTGTGCATTCTCTCATTGGCCAAATTATAGCGAAATTACTGTTCTTCATTTAGCTGGGGGACCCCTTGGAACCCACTCAGGCACCCCTGGGGGTCCCACGGACCCCACTTTGAGAACCACTGCTCTAGGCCAAGTGAGTTATGGATGAGGTTAACCACTGTGCCATCGATATGGGCCTGTGGAACGTTTCATTTTCTATTCACTCAATTGAGTTCATACCAAGGTCCAAGATGATCATAGCATATTTAACCTGCCAAAAAAATACATTGTCTCTGACAGGCTGACTAGCTAATATTACAGAAACTGAACATAATCTTAGAAGCCCACTCACATGCATGCGCTTGCAGACACATACACACACGCGCGCGCGCGCATGCATGCGTGCGCAGACACAAACATGCAGACACACACACTCACACACAATAATCACAGATTCCCTTTACACATCCTCCACCTACTCTCAACTCTGTTTATGTCTCAACCAACGCAAGCCTAAAATACAGGACACGAGGAAAGACAGAGTCTTTTTCAAGGAATATTTCATCATCTCTTTCTCTCTCTCTCTCTCTCTCTCTCTCTCTCTCTCTCTCTCTCTCTCTGTCTCTCTTGCTTTCTCTTTTCACTCCCTCTAGCTTGCTCTTTGCTGCCCGGATGCCAACTGACGTGAAGTCATAACAGTGAGGTGTTCATTTCTACCGGAGGTCTAATGTAGGGCAAAGGCACGGCATGGACACAATTAAATATTAATGATTACATCTTCTCTGTCTACGGTACAACTCCTCTCTACCGATCCTGAGGACCCATACTCCCGCTATATGCATAAGTCATGTCATAGACACATGCCGTAATCTACACACATGTTTGTTCGACACAATGAACACATAAGTGATTCAATTGTATCACCGAATGCATGTTGATAATGATGCGCGGATCAGGTTTTTTCATAACGCGCAGAGCCCACAGCCTGCACAGAACGTAACCACCGCCTGCACAGAACGAAACCACCGCCTCCCGCCCAGCCCTGCAGAACAATATACAAATCAGTCAAAATCCGTCACACTTGCGAAACTTCGTATCCGTATTTATGAACAGACTTGTGTGGATGACAGACATTTAAGTGAAGTTCGTATTTATTTTTTGAACATGAGAGTGGTGATAACCCGCCCGTCCCGCCGCCCGCCAATTGAGTCTGAAATCTTGACCAACCCCCTGCGCCGTGTTGAGTATGAGACAGTGAGAAGGTTGGATCCTCAAAGATTCCATGCATTTACAGGTAGACTGCATTTACAGTCAGACTAGACCAGTGCCCACCTACTCGAAAACGAAAGCTCCGTCCCACCCGGTTAGGCAATACCGATGTTTCTGGTTCACATTGGCACATTTCATTGGGCGATCTGCCCAGATCATGCATGTCACACATGTCTTCTTCTTTTTTAGTTTTTTACTCTCAAAAAGCGCCTGCAATGTAGTGCATTTTATTTTTGTTTATTTTATTTTTATTTCGTTGCTGAGTGAGGTCAGCAGACAAAGTGACATGAGTGTGATGAAAAAACCTGAGTGAAATGTGCCAATGTCAACCAGAAACATCGGTACCTACCTGTTGGACCCATTGTCAGAGTTCCCATGCCGCTGTGTCTTAAATGCCAATATATGGAGATACCTGTGTATATGCCCATACACGCGCTGATCCAACCAACTTCCTGCCGGGCACCGCAGTGACCGCACTCCCTGGAATGGATGGATGGATACCCAAAATAGGGATGCCATTTTGAGATTTCTAATATAAATTAATCAAATTCTGAGACTCCTGTGGCAGTGGCTCAGGAGGTTCCCGGTCCAATCACCGGCTCTCCCTACTCAAAGTGTACTTGACCTTGACTGCTGCCAATGAGCAGGTTTGTGCCTTGCACGGTTGCCTATGTGTGTGAACGTGTGTGTGAATGGGTGAATGAGGCATACGTTGTAAAACTTGTTGAGTGGTCAGAAAACTACAGAAAGCATGATATAAATGCAGGACCATTTACCACTACGATGGACGCTTTGGCACAAGTGCCCCACAATCTGTCTCTACATAATAGGATCAATGAAACACTGTCTGCCAAGTCTGGTTGGAGATGTTTCACAGCCTCAATAGAAGAGTTCTAGAGAACCTGATCAGTAACCACTTATCATACCTCATCCTAAAGTATAGTCCAACACTGCAGGAGTGCAGGTCCTTGAAAATGTCCTTGTGACGTAATTTAGTTTTATTATTATTATTATTATTATTTAAAGTGCATTTAAAATGCACCCAATAACACAGCACAACAATCCCTTTTCAAAGAAAATGTTACTGCATTTTAATTTAGAAACACATGGCAAGTTATTTATTTATAGGAAATAACACACATGGAAGGATACATGCATACACAGTAAAATCCTAAGGGCTGTATTTTGATTGTTTTAAGTACCAGCTCCTGTGCCTTAACTTAAAGGCCTGTCCATACTGTCTCCGACCACCAAACGTTTCGGCGGAGAGTTCCGACTTTCCGACGTGCAGCTTTCCGAACTCTATTTGGGGTAATGCTTTTCAGAAGATGCGAGGTACGTCATTTTGTAGTTGAACCAGACTTTTCAGACGAAACGTTCAGTAGTCGTAGACAGTATGGACAGGCCTTTAAGTTAAGGCATAAGAGCTTGTACTTAAGACAATCAAAATATGGCCCTCTTAGTGTTAATTTAACTGAGAGTGTAAATGGAGAGAGGGCAAGCTCATCCTACAGCCTACGACCTGGTTGAAACCGGGTGTTTTGATCTAATGAGATTAGCGTCCAGGTCGTTAGATTTAACAACCAGGCCGCTGTTTTAGCTACCTGGTTGTTAGATTTAACAACCCGGTTTCAACCAGGTCGTAGGCTGTAGGATGAGCTCGCCCCTACTGGGTAAATGAACACATGTAGAGCGTACAGCACATACTATAAGTACACTCACAGATAGGAACACACACATTCCCCCTCCCCTTTCCACCTCTTTTATCCAACATCTCGGAGTGCCATTGTGCATGGCCACTCAGGCAGGTGATTCAGTAACAATGCATAAAAAACCAGATGCAATTATGTTGAAGCAGTCACTTGTTGAGCGAGGGCGAGTGGAGCGCAAAACATGTGTCGGTCCCGGACTCTATTACTGTCGGACCGCCGAGCATTTTACAGTTGGCGGGCAGAGGTTAATTTTTGTGTGCACGCATGTGTCTGTCTGGGAGAGAGAGGGAGACGTGTGTGTGGAGAGGAGAGGAGAGGAGGTTAAAGTGGAGAAGGGGCGGTTAGAGTCACTGTGGGGAGAGCAGGAGGAGGTGGGAGGTGGGTGCGAGGGGTTAAGATACAAGCCTCTGGCTATCATCACAGGAAATGGCCTGAGACACCCTCTAATGCTCTCTGCCACCAAGCCACCAAGCCACCCACCTCTCTCTCTCTCTCTCTCTCTCTCTCTCTCTCTGTCGTTCTCACTGTATCCCCGTCTCTCCGTTTTTTTCCTCTCCTCCTCTTCCTCTGTCAGTCTGTCACACTCTTTTCCTCCGCTCTCTCTCCTGCCCCCCCCCCCCCCCCCCTTTCACCCTCAGTCTGTCACTTTCTATCCCTTTCTCACTCTATCGTTCTCACTCTGGCCCTTTAGCTCTCTCATCTCTTACTCTCTTACTCCCTCCGCCTCCCTCTCTCTCTATCCCTCTCCTCCTCACGCCGATATTGCATCCTTTCCCTCTCGCTCCATCACCTATTCTCTTTCGCTGGCTTTAGTTCAGGTTCTCTCTTTTCCCTTATTCTTTTCTCTCCCCTGATACCCTTCTCTTTTCCTCCTTATACCTACCTAGAAACCCACCTTTACGGTATCTTCCATTCTCTCTCTCTCTCTCTCTCTCTCTCTCTCTCTCTCTCTCTCTCTCTCTCTCTCTCTCTCTCGCCTCCCCTATCTCCTCCTCCTTTTGTCTATGTCAGTGATTCTCAACCTTTAAGTTGCGAGGCGTTGTGAGCATGTAGATCGGCTATTTTCACAATTTCTGCCTCTAATATCTTTTGTTTAATTTGTCATTTTAGAGGTATTGTTGAGTGAGAAAGTGAATCATCTGGGGACCCCCAAAATAATTTAGGGACCCCCTTGGGGGTCCCGACTCAAGGGTGAGAAGTGAGAACCACTGGTCTATGGTAACTGGAGGACTATAGTCATGGACTCATGGTTGGGATTTTCGGCTCCACTCTGTGATAGTATGGTAGCCTCTTCACTCGTCTGGCTATTATCTTCATATAAAGAGGATGATACTCTGTATTCTGTGTCTGTGGAGCTGGAAGATGAGGTACTGTATATATATATATATATATTCTGTTTTGAACTTTCCCCACAAAAGGCTGCCTGCACACAAAATAACACACAAGAGCAATTTCCGTCAAATTCCTCCAATCTCATCCTCTTTCCATAGCGCTGTAATTTTGAAGTCTTCCCCCCCCCCCCCCATCACTTTCCACTCTCCTTTTTGTCATTCTAACTTCTCTCAAGCTCTCTCTCTCGTGCACTCTTTCTCTGCGCTCGTTGTCTCGCGCTGTCGGATCCATCCGAAGGCGATCTGTGCAGTACCCGTAATATACATGCTGAGCCTCTATCCACATGTTTCTGTTCACCGCACGCATGCAAGCACACGCACGACGCACACACACACGCAAGCACACGCACGACACACACACACACACACACACACACACACACACACACACACACACACACAAACACACAAACACACACACACACACACACACATTCACCCACAATCCACTGCACAAACACGTGCACACCAACACAGATCCTCACTCACTCTTGCAGTCTGATTGCCTTCCGTGGGAACGGTTGAGTAAATCCTGGAGTCAGATCGTTTAACATATTACTGTGTCCCCAGGGGGTGTGTTTATGCCTGCTTCTCAGTCCGTGGCACAGAGGATGAGTGCAACTGCAGTAGCTGTCATGCATTAAGCAGACCCTCTGCCCAGCAGGCCCCAAAGACCCACACAGTCAGCAACCATGGACCCACAGTATAAGAAGAATGTTACGTAAAGGAACACAATTACTGCCTAATCCCTATGCCAGGCGTCTTCAACGTTTTCAGGCCAAGGACCCACTTAGCTTAGAGAGAGATGAAGCAGGGACCCCCAGATTCCATATAGTTTCATAGTTTGACAGCACAATCATGTATTTTGGATTCATGTCAATTTGTGTTATCAGGTAACCACTTGAACTGTCAATACTTAATTAACTTGATGGGTCACTTTGTACTTAGTGTGCTCTTTTTTCCCCTCTACACCAAACCTCTTTGCCAAAAATAGCCGATCTACAAGCTGACAACGCCTCGCGCTGCGAGGCGTTGTGAGCGTGTACATCTGCTATTTTTGGCTAAAGTTCTCAGAATATGGACGTTAGGGTTCAAGTGGTTAATATGAAAAAGGAAAAAAATCGCACAAATATTTGAAGGACCCCCTGTAGTAACTCTGAGGACCCCCTAGGGGTCCCGGACCCCCTGTTGAAGACCCCTGGCCTAATGCCTATGCAATAAAATCCTCAGTGTTAATTTAACTCTGACAGTGTATAAATAATAATAATAAATCAAACTTATATTGTATAGTGCTTTTCAAGATACTCAAAGACACTACAAAAATTTGACAAATAAGTGTATTAAAGAAAAAAATCGAACCTCTGTTCGAAGTGGAGCTGTGTGTGTGTGTGTGTGTGTGTGTGTGTGTGTGTGTGTGTGTGTGTGTGTGTGTGTGTGTGTGTGTGTGTGTGTGTGTGTGTGTGTGTGTGTATTGCAGTTGATGCTCAGGGCAGGCTAGACTCAACAGCACCTCTCTGGTCACCCAGGGTTACTACATACAGGCTACATACAGACCCACAGACCCACCCACCCACATACCCACATACCCACATACCTACACACACGGCCACGTATAGGGTAGCTTGTGTTCCACACAGCTCCAAAAAGAAAATAGGGGCTACAAAGTGCGACTGAAAACAAAAAGTACAAGGGTAAAACAATGGGAACAGGATTAGGTTGGGAAGCCAAGTCTGAAGAGGCGGGTTTTGAAGACAGATTTGAAAGAAGAGCAGGTCTGCTTTGATGTGGGTTGAAAGTGAGTTCCTCTGAGAGATAGCGGTAACTGAAGAAAGCCCTATCACCCCAGGAACGGCGCTTGGGGAGTTCGGCAGTTTGGGATTCCCAGACCTGAGGGAGTGGGAGAGGACATGATAGTGTAGGAGGTCGGAAAGGTAGAAGAGATCTGGGTTGTTGAAGGTCTTGTAGGCGGTGAGTTTTGAAATTGGGAGCCAGTGAAGGTCATGCAGGACTGATTTGGGTGAGCAGGCGGGCAGCAATGTTTTGTACAAACCATCATTTTTTGGAACAGGGGATTGCAGTAGTCAAGCCTGGATGAATGAGAATTCCTTCGGTAGTTTGGGTAAAGGCGAGAAATGGTAGCCTGGCTCAGCCCCTGAATCGCTAGCCACTCCCATTAAGACATTTGTTTTAATGGGAATCACACATTGAATCACAGATTGCGATTCAGGGGTCTGGTGACTCTTTCAATAGAGAGGCTTGCTCGGTTGAAAATCTGTACGGCAAATCACCGTCGTTTCGACTCGATGACGTCGGGGCTTCTGAGCAGCGTGGGTGGAGTTTTCCAAGAACTCATGTCCAAATAACACAGTGCCAGACCATACCGCATACATAGCATTCCCATACATAAACAAATGCTGCGTCGCCCGCCGCGGTAACATGCGATCATATCGATCTTGCTATGAAACATCAGTAGCAGACATGTTTTACTGTGTTTGATTGCTAGTTAGTAGCGCTCCTATTCATCCAGTTTATTTGATTAGCAAGTAGCAACAGGTTAGCCAGCCACATAACAACACCGTTGCTTAACAACGACATCATCTACTTTGCTACTGTTGTGATTGATCAGGCGGTGAACCAATCGCAGAAGACTGCCACTTTGGCAACGCCCATCCCAGAAACGGCTGCAGTAGGAAGGGATTTCAGACTGAATAATGGAGTGAAACTAAATGAAAATTCAGGCTGAGTGTCAGGCTAGGCAAATGGTGGGAAAAGGCTGTTCTTGTTATGTGGTTGACATGGGGTGGGAAGGGGTAAAGGATGACTCAAAGGTTATGGACCATCTATATTGAGGGAGAGTGGGAGAGGGATTCTGGACGAGTGATAAGAAATTCAGACTTATTGCAGTTGATGTTTAGAAAGGTTGCTTGCATCCATGTTTTAACATCAGCCAGGCAGGTGGTGAGGGTGGATGTGGTGCAGTGATGGTTTTAGGAGTGGAGGTAGAGCTGTGCAGGGGCGTCACAAGGGGGGGGGGGGAGTGGGATTGGGTTACTAGGGCCCAAGGTGGAGGGGCCTTAATTATTTTATACTTTAGCCATTGAAAACTAGCAGATATAAAAGCTCACAGCGTGGCACAAGCTCACAGCGTGGCACAAGCTTACAGCGCGAGCTTGTAGATCTGCTATTTTTTTTAAATGTATTTTTTAGGCAAACATTTGTAACTCAAATTTTGCTTCCGGGGGGTCCCTGGAACTAAATATTTTTACATGGGGGTCCGTGGCCAAATACATATCATTTTGGGGGTCCTTCACATGAAAAGGTCTGAGCACCACTGGCATAGAAACATAGGATTTCAAAAAATCTTAGAAGGATTTGAAATATTTTTGAAAAATGCACACATTTTCACGATTTTTCAAAAATAGCAGATCTACAAGCTCGCAGCGCGGCACTCGGTGCCGCGCTGCGAGCTTGTAGATCTGCTATTTTTCAATAGTTAAAGTACCCAGGGCCCAGAATTTGGTGCGACACCCCTGGTGATGGTAGAGCTATGTGTCATCAGCATAGCAGAGCAGAGCTGTGGCGGCGAAGGATCTGTCCAATAGGTAACATGTACAGTATTGCCACACCATGGTTGACAGGAGCTGTGACTCATTGGCAGTTATGTAAATGAATGGATTTCTGTCAGAGAGGTAGAATTTGAATCAGGGTGGATTTGAGGCATGTGATGAGTGTGGAATGGTTGATGGTCAAAGCAGGGGTTTTCAGCTGGTGGTCCGTGAAGGCATTTGTAAGTGGTCCCAGTACTGTGGGAAAGTCTCTTCTATTTTATTTTTCCACTAGTTGAGAAACGGTACACTAGGTCAGTGGTTCTCAACCTGTGGGTCGGGACCCCCAAGGGGGTCTCCAAATTATTTGGGGGGGTCCCCAGATGATTAACTTAATGTGCAACATTGTTTTCTCACTCAACAGTAAACAAGCCAACATAAAGTTGAAGTGTATAGAGGGTATCTGCACATTTCTAAAGTGACAATTTAAGGACTTTCTAATACCTCTAAAATGACAAATTAAACATTGGCCAAATTGTCAAATATTAGAAGCAGAAATTGTGAAAATAGCCGATCTACATGTTGCGAGGCGTTGTGAGCATGTAGATCTGCTATTTTCAAAATAGAACCATTTTATACAAAATGAATTCCTCAACTCTTAGTGCTCGTCAGGGTGGAGGGGGGTCCCCAGATAAAATATGATTATTTTGGGGGTCGCGGCCTGAAAAGGTTGAGAACCACTGCACTAGGTGACCTGGTGACCTGGTGACATTTACTGGTTGAGTCATAATTATATAATTATTAGGAAATGTGCCCCACGTATGCTCAGTCACAAATGAGTTACAAATCAGTAAATCAGTTAAACAAGAGTTTAAAGGGATATTTCACTTTCAAATAAAATAAACATAAAAAGAATTTATTAAAAATACATGAGTGAGCCGATGTAGTAGAGAGAAATTGCTTCAAAGGGAAACCTTTTTGATAGTTTCTTCAAAAGCCACAGTGTTCCCAGGTCTAAATGATGAGGTTGATTATTTGCCGTTTCTCTGAAGTTTTTTTTTTTTTTTTATCAGTTATGATCATGTTTTGGGTCTATTACACTGTGAAAATATTTTCTCTCATGTTTTCCCAATGTGTTATTTTTAATTGTTTATTTGGTGTTGGTCAGGGTGTTTGTTGATTTTTTGGGGGGCATCACTCTTGGCTGTATTTAAGTGTGACTGATTAGCCAAAATGTTAGACAGACCCAATTTGTTTTGTATTTTATTTCTTGTTTGTTTTCAGCTCTTCTTTTCTCTCTTTCTTTTCTTTCTTAAAAATGCTAAAACAGAAAATTGTTAATCTGATAACTGATACATTTTGTTGTTGATAATCTGTTGGCAATAAAACTTATTTGACAAAAAAAAATGTAGACCGACCCTTCGATACACGTTGGTCATTGTTGGATATTCTTATCTGTTTATTTATTATTTAAAATATATTAACTGTCATATTTGTTGCCTTACTGAAATACATTTTTACATATTTTTTCATCAAAGACGGAGTGCCTTGGAATCTTTTCTTTGTAAGTCTGCAGCCCACATCTTGAGTTAAGCAGCACTTCTTTGAAAACCCCTTTTTGTTTGGTAAGGTGGTTGGACACTTTGATTATAATGGTCCATTTTGTTACATTTGTACATTCTAAGAAGTGCAGTAGATTAACATAGAAGATTTTAGATTGTACCAGGCATGGAATTTCGTCATTTTAGGGGCAAGGCCACTTGACCTTTAGTGTTGTAAATTACTTTAGGCTGGCCATGGCCTTCATGGCCTCCCTGAAATTCCTGCCCTGGATTGTACCGTACAATGTGTTTCGACATGGATACTGAGACATTACACATATACATGTTATATTATTAGATACATAACATATACTATCATTCATATACTGTACATGCACACACAGCATAATTAACTAGAATAGCAGTTCCTGCTGAAACTGCGTGAGCTCACTGAAAAGTTAGGTGTTTAAGTTTAGGGTGAGACAATGAAATGTTGTATTCCCATTAGTCAGTTCCACAGGGCTCGAAGGATCTGCAGTACTGATGAAAGTTATCAGATACAAGCAGCTGATTTAACTAACCGTTTTCTGTCACGAGGGTATAAACCTGAATAACACGAAGTATATTATGTACAGTAGAAAATGTACACATCCCTCCTCAGACAGACTTCTGCTCAAGCCCAAGCAGTCATATAAATGGTAAGACAGAATTCATTTCCCAGAGGAATCCACTGGGAAACTGCTTTTTCAAAAAGTATAAACATTTGTAAAGAGAAAAGTACAAGCAATAATAACTGCATAAAGCTGAACAAGTTGAAGTTTGACCAACATTTCTAGCTCAAATAATGTGTAAGTAGTAGGATGCCAAAAGAAGTGGCGGAATAAAGACTAAAGCGAGCCCACAATTAGAAACCAGTATGCACTTACAGCATGCAAAGAGGAATACATAAATATATACAGTATTTATACTCAGATATGTGTACTGTACACAAACACATAGGTATGCACATGCACTGTATATGTGAGTCTGTGACACGCATACAGGTGACTGTTGTACTGTACCCGCTTGCAGTGTTTGTGAGGTAATCGTGTTGCTCTTCCATGTGGAGCAGAGCAGGCTGTACTGTGATGTATCCCAGAACCAACAGAACTATGACAAATTGCTGCGAATTCGTCATAGTTCTAAACATGACTGTGCAAACACATGCATTTGTGCACGCACGCACGCACACACACACACACACATATACACACACGCATGCATGCACGCACACACGCCCAGAGACATCCACTGTCCGCGCACAAAAGCACATTACCGTTACAAGTCACATTGCTCACCACACACTAGTCAGCAGTGTGTGTTCACATGCTCCTCGCTGCAACAAAAGAGGCCTCTGTGGCCTCGACGTCCAGACTGCAAAACCCAGAGCGTTACATTTACAGTAACTCTGAGAGTGTGAAAACAGTGGTGTAAAGTAACTGAGTGCATTTACTCAAGTACTGTACTTAAGTACACTTTTGAGGTATGTATACTTTACTTGAGTGTTACTCCTACTCCACTACATCTCGGAACCAAATATTGCACATTAACCACTTTAGCCCTATTTTATACCTTGGCTATTTGAAAATAGCCGATCTACAAGCTCACAACGCATCGCGATGCGACGTGTTGTGAGCTTGTAGATCTGCTATTTTCAAACATGTTGTACTTTTACTTTTGTTACTTTAAGTACATTTTCCTAAAAAAAATAATTTATCCCACGATTTTTGTAACCCATTTTTTTTTTTCACCCGGTGCCAATTGCCTAAGCTGTGATCCTGGGCTCTGTACTTTAAGTACATTTTGATACCAATACTATTGTACTTTTACTCAAGCACATTTTGAATTTTGGTCTTTTACTTGTAACAGAGTATTTCTACGTCGCAGTATTGATACTTTTACTTAAGTAAAACATTTGAATACCTTTTCCACCACTGGTGAAAACAGAACTGCAGTGCGTTGGGAGAAAGGTTCACCAGACCAGGCTGAGGAAGAGTGCAGAAAGTGAAGAGGGGAGAAAGTTGGAGAGAGGAGAAGGTTGAGAGGACAGAATGTGGAGAGGGTAGAAGGTGGATAGTGGACATGGTGGAGAGGGGCAGGGTGAATAGAGGAGAAAGGGTAGAGGAGAGAGAAGAGAGGGGAGCGCAGGGCCTGCTGCTGCTGCTTCTGCTGATGGAGATGCGTTTCAGGTTTCAAAAGGAATAGAGTTTTTTCTTCCCCTGACTGGATCAGGATGAATGCAAACAGAGAGAATCTCTGGCGGTGGGTTTTGTGTGCGCGTGTGTGTGTGTGTGTGTGTGTGTGTGTGTGTGTGTGTGTGTGTGTGTGTGTGTGTGTGTGTGTGTGTGTGTGTGTGTGTGTGTGTGTGTGTGTGTGTGTGTGTGCGGGCGTGCGTGCATGCGTGTATTTGCCTGTGTAGTGTTAATATCCATTTTAACATTCTGGAGTCTTGTGCGCTGTCTGTTCCCATCACCACCTGATCCCACCAGACTGTGACAGACAGTGCAGCTGAGAAAAGTCTGCATGTGTTAGTTAGTGTGTGCGTGCATGCATGCGTGTGCGCGTGTGTCTATCGCCGTGCTTGCCACTACAGTGTGTGTATGCAAATATGTTTGTCTGTCACTTTATGAGTGTGTGTGTGCGTGTGCGTGTGCGTGTGCGTGTGTGTGTGTGTGTGTGTCCATACAGTATAATGTGTGAAAGCCTGTGAATACTAGAGTGGAAAAAGTCACATGGGTGGGTTATGTCACATGGGCCACAGACTCAATTCATCCCATATGCGGCGCATTAAGCATTGTTATGCCGCTCTCTGCTGTGTCCTCTCCCATAGGCCCAGGCTAAAGCTACAATAGCAGTTTCACCTTTTTAAACCAGCACAATGTGTGTGCGTCACGTGACAGCCTGACCCTGGATGGGAGCTACCACCGGGGGATCAGCGGGGGGGTAGGGGGGGATTTAAGTTCAGGAAACCAGGAAGTGGTTTGATGAAAGCAGCAGGCTGAGGAGGGAAAGTTGTACACACACACACACACACACACACACACACACACACACACACATACACGCCTGTGCACACTCTCACACACACACACACACACACACACACACACGCGCACGCACGCACGCACGCGCGCACGCACACACACACAACCCATACCGACCTCCACTGTGAGTTTCTCTGCCAGCTTAAACACATCTGTGTCGACTGATCCCCCAGCGTGCGCGCGCGCACACACACACACACACACACACACACACACACACACACACACACACACACACACACACACACACACACACACACACACACACACACACTCACCACCACCACAGCTGGAGAAGCTCGTTATAGCAACCTGGCGAGCTCCTATGACCACCTAGCCAAAACCCTTCCCCCTCTTCTATACACACACGTACATGCCCCTCCCCCAGTCCATTCACATGGTAGTAGAAGTAGCTACAAGTCAGAGCATTAGGGAAGGTAAATACTGCAACAGAGCTGCCCGCTACCCCCACTGCACAGCACCCACCTACACGCACACGCATGTACACACATACACACACACCTACGCAGTACCCCTATTTCCCAAACCCCTCCTTTAGGGCTGGACTGGGAGGGTTAGAGCCAGTTGTGTTTTCTTTGTGTGGCCAGCCCTGCTATCGCATTACCGCACACATGCTGATGCAGCAGCCCCCCCCCCAACCCTGGCCCGTCCCAGCACACTCCCCTCCCCATGCTTTTTCACTAAACAAGTCTACCATGTCTACTGCATTGTCCTGCAATGTCTGACTGCACTAAACATCAGGCCCTATTATCACAGTGTTTTTATTATTACTGAGTGTTGATGTGCACAGTTTACCACCAAGCCAAACTCAACATACAGCTGGTGTGCTTGGTTCTGTTCTGGATCTAATGTCTAATTTATACCTTGTTCTACAACAATTTCGCTCTCTGAAAATAAGCTTCCTAGAAGCTTTGATATTTTTGGCCAGCAACACGTCATACAAGTTACAAATTTGTGTAATTAATGCTCATACTCCACCTCATCCGCACTGCATGCGAGCGAGCGACGCGAAATACTGTCCGCATATGGAGCTTCGGCCATTGCGTTGCGACGTAGCTTGAACCAATCAAATTAATAAATAATAAGTGTTTGGGGGGCGGGCCATGGCCATTTACCACTATGGAAGTCGCCACGAAACCTCGTGCATCGCGGGCAGTGAGGATGAGCTGTAATAGATCTCAGAGACATGGTCAATCTCTTTAATGTCATGTCATTAGGAAACACAATGATTCATGATATGAAGAATCCCATTGAAATATGTGAAATGAACACATTTACCAACTGACAGAAAAATGAATGAAAACAGCGTACCAGAATTACATACACCAGATTATTTTGAATAGTAGGCAAATTAAAATACAGTCATTTCTGCTCTGTCACTTCTGTTTGCGACCGCTCTCCAGCTGCCCTCGCCAGCTGAGCTGGCGTAATCATGAGCTACAGATGTGCCCATTGATGCATTCATCCATCATCAATAATGCATAATTCATACTGTAAACTACTCGCCTGTATATTGTACAGTGGAACCCACTTTGTGTATTGTAAAACAGTGTTTCATAAGCAGTGGTTTTGGATCAGTGGGTATAGATAAGCATTTTAAATAGATGGATGTTGAAGTATTTAATGTAGCGCAGGGGTCTTCAACGTTTTCAGGCCAAGGACCCCTTAGTTGAGAGAGAGATGAAGCAGGGACCCCCACAACCTTTTCATACTTTCCATTATGGTTTCATCGCTTGACAGCGTAATCATCAGTGTATTTTGTATTCATGTCAATTTGTGTTTTAAGATATTTAACCACTTGAACCGTCAATACTTAATAAACTTGACCTTTCACTCTGTACTTAGTCTGCTCTTTTTCCCCTCTACACCAAACCTCTTTGCCGAAAATAGCCAATCTACGCTGATCTACACAACGCCTTGCAGAGCGAGCTGTTGTGAGCTTGTAGAGCTGCTATTTTTGGCTACAGTTCTCAGAATGTGGACACTATTTGTTTATTTGTTTATTTGAAAAGGATCCCCATTAGCTGATGCCGTAGCAATCCGCTAGTCTTCCTGGGGTCCATACAAAGATATATTACAAATACAGTTTTAAAAAGCAATACAATAAAATAAAAAAAACAACACAATAAAACTATAACAACATTAAATTGCATTAATTCACATTAGTACATTAATATGATATAGATTCAATACCTCCTAGCAGGATATAACTTTTACAATTTAATTTATCCTGAAGCTATTTCTAACTGCTTTCCAGTAAATACCTCAGCACTTTTTTCTTAAAGGCTGATTTATTTTGAGTTAGACGAATGCTCAAGGGTAATTTGTTCCAATAGTCTATGGCTCTATAAATTACAGTTTTTTTCATTGAATTAGTGTTTGAACTAGGTACAATAATATGTTCATTAGCAGCATATCTAGTATTGTAAGAATGTCTGTTATTACAATAATCTACCTACTAGGGTTCAAGTTGTTAATATAAAAAGGATTGGAATATTTGGAGGACCCCCTGTAGTAACTCTGAGGACCCCCTAGAGGTCCCGGACCTCCTGTTGAAGACCCCTGATGTAGCGGGTTCTGACCTGTGCAAAATTGTGTTCTTACTACTGATGTTGTTTTCAGCAGTTTTGAAAAATGGAAAACTCCAATATGTCTCAACCACCAGGTCACCAGACCATTCCGTTGAATTTCCAACAGTTGGAAAGATACCAGCATTTTTTTTTTTTTATACACACAAAAACCTTTTCCTTGTGTTGGAGCAAAAGTGTAGAAATAATTCAGCGAGCATTGCAGCAAAAAAGTTGAACTCCTACAGTGAGCACATCTTTTACTCTCAGAGTTAAAGTTTGTGCACGGCATAGTTTAGTACAGTATGCTTTTCTCCAGGCTCACGTACTGCACTGTCCCAGATGTCCTACATTTGCCCTCCTCGCCAGCATTAGCATGGTAGAGAGCTAGCCTCCTAGTGAGCTGCCAATACAGTTAACAATGTCAGTGTGAGTCTTGGCTAACTACTTGACTCATTAAGCTTTCCCAAGCACAGCTACTGTAGATGTATTGAAGCAGACGGGTAGGAGCACTCTGACTAGAGTTGACCTTTATACATGAAGATCAGCGCACAACACAGGAGACATGGGAATAGAAGGCAGGGGTGTCGCACCAAATTCTGGGCCCTGGGTACAAGGATTCACTGCGGGCCCCCCATGAATGTATTTCGTTAGACTGGGAACGCATTATTATGCATTAAAGCTGCTATTTTTTGAAAAACCTATATGTTTCTATGTCAGTGGTGCTCAAACTGTTTCACGTGAAGGACCCCCAAAATGATATGTATTCGGCCACGGACCCCCATCTCAAAATATTTAGTTCCAGGGACCCCCCAGAAGCAAAATTTGAGTTACAAAGGTTCGCTTAAAAAGTACATAATATTCAAAGATTTGCGCACAATTTCACGACTTTTCAAAAATAGCAGATCTACAAGCTTGCAGCGCGTCACTCGGTGCCGTGCTGTGAGCTTGTATATCTGCTATTCTTCAATAGCTAAAGTATAAAATAATTCCATGTCCCTCCTCCTTGGGCCCTAGTAACTCAGTCCCACTTTTCCCCCTCCTTGTGACGCCCCTGACCTTTATACATGAATATCAGCACACAAAACAGGACAAGGGAAGGGATAGGCAGGGGAAACTGTGAGGTTTGGCTACAGCTATAGCTCTGCACCCTCTCTAGAGTCTAACACACCGGACTGTAGCTAAAAAGAAAGAAGAAAGGTTGAATCGGCTGAACTGTTTATTTTTCCTCCCAGCAGAAAAGGGCTTCATTGATGGTTTTGGATAGGCTGCCCTTTAAGAGAGACGTGGAGTGGCTTTGACCTCGTCTTTCTTTTTACCCCTCCTACTCTCCTTCCCTCCTCTAGCTGGGCAGAGCCAAGGGGGGAGCTTGTAAAATCAGCAACCATACATTACGGTATAATAATAATCCAGATTTTACTTGGATCGCCGTCGGGTACCGGGAGGAGGCAGGGGAGCAGGCGTGGGGGTGGGGTTTGTGGAGGTGAAATGATTATAAGGCACAATTCACCTCCCCTTACAAAGGATAACTGTACTGTTGTTGCTGTTATATACTGTACCGGCTGTTCCGCACACATTAGACAAAGGCCCTATTGGAAATAACATGGTGGTCATTGTGGAGATAGAGCACAAAGCTCAGTGTGTGTTTGGACGTGGGCATGAGTTTCCTTCTGTGCGCTCGTGCGTGTGTGTGTGTGTGTGTGTGTGTGTGTGTGTGTGTGTGTGTGTGTGTGTGTGTGTGTGCGTGTGCGTGTGCGTGTGCGAGGGAAAAGAGGAGGCAGTATGTGTGAAACAGCGTGTGGGGGTATTAACGACATGGTGGTATTTAAACTGGCTACTGTTAACAATGGTTCTTAAGTCCCTGGCTGGTGCCCACAGTCTGGCTGTCTAATGGTACCAGTATACACTCTCTTAACCAGCAGAATGTAGACACTCCAGTGGGCTGACGCAGAGCCAGGAAATGCTAATTACCACTAAACGATCCTATGGCGGTCCATATGTGAGCTAGGCCACATTTATATACCCCACGTCTCGCTGTTAAGCCTGCGAACAGTTTTCCTGAAAACCAACGCATTAGAGTGTCTGTCAGACAGACATTTTCCCATAACATGACAAGCCCTTGTTTAGCACGGGAGTTTGGTATGTCAAGCTGAACTCAGGAAACATCTCAGTCGAGGAGTACCTCGCGAAAAGGTCAGGGAATAAATCTGTCCGAGCAAGTTCAAACACCATCCAAGCCTTTCCCGGGCTGATACTATTGTGGCCGTCTTCGGTGAGAACCAGCTACTCCCAAATTTGAAGGACAAAAGATTTCTGGAAGAAAATTGACAGATTAGAAAAGGGCACGGTCAGTCATTTATCTTTTGTTTTCCCTATCAGAGTCCCTGCAGCGCCGCCGTGTTGCCTGGGACAACATTATAAACCATGAGTGATTGCCTGGCTTATGGCCATTTATGGTGAATGGTAAGTATTTTACTGTGTTTTTCACAGCTGAGCGAATCGCCCTTTAGAATTGCGACGATGCCCTGATGGAAACGAGGCATTCCTACACCCAAGCTGTCGGGAATCTGAGATATTGGATGCCAGGCCAGGGGCTGGGCACTGGAGCAGGGACAGAAGGAAGCACAGTGTCCCTGAGGATGGGTATCGTCACTTGGGGACATACCAGTGAAAGATGCCCTCAATAGGATGGGCATAGCTGCAAGGGCGTCACCAGGGGGGGGGGGAGTGGGACTGAGTTACTAGGGCCCAAGGTGGAGAGGCCTTAATTATTTTAATTACTTTAGCTATTGAAAAATAGCAGATATACAAGCTCACAGCGTGGCACCGAGTGCTGCACTGCAAGCTTGTAGATCTGCTATTTTTGAAAAGTCGTGAAAAGGTGTGCAAATCTTTGAATATATGTATTTTTCAAGCGAACATTTTGTATTCTGAGGGGTCCGTGGCCAAATACATATAATTTTGGGGGTCCTTCACATAAAAGTTTGAGCACCGCTGACATAGAAACATAGAGGGATTTGAAATATTCAAAGAAATATACAAAAATGTTCTTGATTTTTCAAAAATAGCAGATCTACAAGCTCACAGCGTGGCACTCTGTGCCGCGCTGTGAGCTTGTATATCTGCTAGTTAGTTAAAGCACAATAATGCGTAATAATGTGTTCCCAGTTCCCCCTATGAAGAACATTCATGGGGGGTCCGTAGTGAATCATTGTACCCAGGGCCCAGAATTTGGTGTGATCACCCCTGCATACCAGTGAAAGATGCCCTCAATAGGATGGGCATGGCAGTGTGTGTGTTTGTGCATATACTTGACTGTTGTGCAATTATGCATTTGTTTGTGCTGGAGGGTACAGCTGCCTCCAGAATTCAAACACTGTCAGACGTTTGTCTCTCACTCCCAGAGCCCTAATAAGACAGACGTGTAAAATTAGCCCTGCTTAAGTGAGGATCTGTGGCTCTCACTAAGGGATAGGATAGGTGTTGTCTGGGATAAATGAAAGGAATTGGATTAAAGCAGACATCTCTCTTTAACCTCAAACTGGTTCATGATTACATTTTCAGGATGGAACACGGATCAAAGGATGATGATGTGGCAGATGACATTGAGATGGAAAAAACACACACACAACCACGCTCGTATGAGCATTTCAGTGCATCAGCATTACAGTGCAATCCATTGCACCCAAGTGAGCCATAACGCATACTGTAATATTGTTTGTTACACTATGTTGTTATCACCACTAATTAGGCTCATATTAAATGTTGAAACAGAATGCAGTTTTTAACCACTTATGCCCTATTGTTGTATGATTATAATAATAGGAATATAGCGAAAATAGCCAATCTACAACTCACAAAAGTTTCTGAAATATTTTGAAATGTTCGCCTATAGCATAGCATATGGGCCTAAAAAGCCATAGGCTATAACATGCCCAAAAGTTTGAAAGTGTTTTAAAAGCACAGTCACGCAAACACATCCTTGTAGTCATCATGGCCCTCATCAATTCACAAGACCAGAATGCAGAGCCTGTGAAACTTGTATTCAACATTCTTGGCAGCATCCTCCAAGCAAACAAGTGGACACGAATGATGTGCATGCAGAGTCGACCCCTAACAAGCCTTAGGCGGAAAATGGCCTTTTAAAAAATGTCTCCAGTCTGCTGGTCCAACACATTTTTATTCATGCGTTGGTCGATCTTTTTGGCATCTCAAATAGGAGGGGTATCACACTGTAGGGCATTGTGATACACAATCCCGTGTATCTTACCTGGCTTCTGGGGTTAGGAACAACAGTATGCCATGGGCATGTAGACTTTTTCTCATTTGTTGCATATTATTTATATATATATATATATATATATATATATATATATATATATATATTCTTTTCTTTTTCTTTTTCTTTTTTTATGCAGACATTAATCAGACAGACCTTGAAATGTGGAAAGAGATACCGCTAAGGGAAGCTAGGGGGGTTTGTCGGGGCTCATTATAGCAAACCAGTGGCCAAGCTGGTACTCAATGATGGAGAGGAATGGAGCAAAGGAGAAGGAAGAAGAAATGTGGGGGTATCCCATGGGCTTCTAACCCTGCCGTCCTCAGCAAGTTCCTCCCCCGCTCCGACAACTGGTATGCTGCCCAGGGACTTGAGACAGTAGACTTTTTAACGGTATTCAGTGGAATTAAACAAGACTCTCCCTTTCCCCCGGAAACCATTCTTCTTTACATAAGGCGGTAAATTAGCATACGGTTACATTATCAGGAGACTGAGCACAGAGAGGAGAGAGAGAGTGAGAGCGAGAGAGAGGCATGGTGTGCCAGTTACCCAGGCTCAAACACAGCTCCAATGCTGATTTATGCTCCCAGGGACTTAGTGAAATTAAGTGGAGGAAACTTTAGGCTCAACCAGCTGTTTATCTCCCTCATCATGCTGATCTATCTCAGTGACTTTTAAGAAAATTAAAGTCCTGAAGGGCCTCCTGGGAGGGGGGGAGGACCTGTACTGTAGCTTTGATCGAATCAGCCTTCTGTCTCTTCTTTTATCTCCGTCAGCACCTCCACACATGGTCAGATCAAAAAGGTGTGTTTATGAGGTAGAATTGAAGGGTTGGACTAAAAACGTGCTTATGTCACATCCTATCTCCCTTTAATGTATTGGAGGAAACCTTGTGCTGTTGAACTGCAATTTACTTCCCTTGATGGGGAGGAAGTGAATTACTCATCCTATGAGACACTCATCTCGATGGATATTAAAGGACCACTTCACCCATTCAAACTAGCTTCATATATGGCTTCTGTCGACTCACAGCTAGATGGTCCAGGGTTCGATTCCCACCGGGGACGCTGTGGGCGCTGAGGGCGTGTTCTGTCCTCGGCGTCGGCAGTGCCCAGTGCATGTTCTCCCTGTGTCACCTATAGGGTAGATACCCTCACAAAAACATGCTCTATACTGCCTCCTACCTGATGGAGGGGAAAGGAACTGGTTGGAATAATGTGTACACGCACTACGTCCAACCGGGGAAACTCCCCCCGGGCAACTTGGACTCCTCATGCATAGAAGGAAGCATGAGGTCAGTCCATTGTCTCCCCAGGTTGGCAGAGGGAGTGTAGCACCCAGGATTACATTAGATAATTGACACCGGGTGAAAAATTAGTTACAAAATCGTCAGATAAAAATGTAGAAGAAAAGAAAATGTGTGACGTGTTCCTTTAACAAACCCCACAATCGCAGAGGCAATGGAAAATGTCTTTATTTAAGATAAAGACAGAGGATTCCCTCACATTGTTCTACTTCATGGTTATCCATGAAATAGCAATGAAATTAAATGTAACGGATCAGCGTCAGCCCCCAAGCAGTTCTCTGTCAGAAAGCTAACATTGTGGAAAAAAGGCCTCTGAATTGATAATGACGACTTTTCTTTGTCTCTGGGAATCAAGTTGTCACGGCAAGATGTTACAGCCATACATTACTTTTCAAATCTCAGCAGCCTATAGCTTGACACCCTGTGGTCACATTTCAATGATTATGATTACTGTGTAACTAGATTAGTTATACATGATTAATGTCTTGGAGGAATTATTTTATGAAAACTGTATGCATTTTATTTAAAAGAAAGTAAACCAATGTTGCCCTGGTGGAACATATAGGAAATCACATTTGCATTAGGCATTTGCACGTTTTAAATTTTTAAACATGAAATTCTCCTTTGACAATATTAGTAATAATATGACTTGTGAAAATAAATCTACAGGCTCAAAACGTTTCATATTGCAAGTTGCAACTCATATTGCAAGCTTGTGAGCTTGTAGATCGGCTATTTTCAATAGTTTTGGTCCGGGGGTGACATCATTTCTCTTTAGGGTCTTGAAATCTGCATTATACAACAGGTAGTTCGGACGAAGCATCTGGTTGGTTGAAATAGCTATCTACCTGTGCTTCAAGTCTCACAGAGCAGAGCCAGCTAAGTGACTAGGCTAGCAGTTTGCATGGGAAGTTTGTTGCCATATTAGCTAAATCTGGTAGTTCTAATAAAATCACACCCAGTGTGAAGTGAGTGGTGCCTTTTATGAGTAAATTTCATTAAGCGTCCCATGAAGCATGGCCAATGGGCCATGTGTGGGACAGACGAAAATACATACTGTACATACATATTAATTTACATACCTACATACAGACAAAGCATATGTAGGAGCGGTTAGCACCACTAAAAAAGCTACAATATTCATTGTCACATTTTTTCTCACAAACTACGTACAGTATATACATACAGGGCTACAGTGTGCCCCTTTGGCCAATGGGGGTGAAATTTGTTTCCTGGCCATTTGGTATGACCCTCTAACTGCAAAAAGCTATTATAATTTAAGAAAAATACACTCTTGAAACTAAATTAGTGGAGAACCAACCATTTAAAATGTAAAAGGTCTGGTGTTTATAGTCTTTCTGCCATGATACCATGATGAGCCTTCTGCTCTATAAGCCAGGTAGAGCTAATAGTCTGATTTCAAGATATGTTGAAGATATGGTGGCATCATGATGATGTTATATCAACAGTTGAGACTATTGCATGTTCCAAGACCACTACTCTTCATGATAATAAGCTACTGTACAACAGCTCTCATTTCATCTATTTGTTCATAGCTCTGTTGCATTTTCTTATTTTTTTAAAGAAATGTTTAGGAGCTTTTATGCCTTTATTGACAGGAAACGGGGAGAGAGATGGGTAGTGACGGGCAGCAAATCTGGTCGGGCTCGGGAATCGAGCCAGCTACCCACAAAGCCTATGTGGTATGCGCCTGGACCAGTAGGCCAGCGGGCACCCCTGCTCTCATGTTAAGCATGAAACATGCTATTCATATGCAAATATTTGTATCATTATACCACAATTTTAAAAATGCTCTCACAGGCTGCACTTGGCCCACGCCGCTATATTGGGGATCCATGGTCTAGAATGGCCATATTAAGCTGGAACTAAATTCAGCTTATCTACAGTGGAATAATCACATCCACGCTTAAAGCTGCAATGTTGTGTTAGACGTGCTATTAAAAACTCCACCGACATGCAGAGAAAAGGCAACATGAGGTAAAATGAGGTAATCGCTCAGAATGTGTTTCGCAACTGTAAACATAAGCCTGGATAAATCTTGCTTAAAGTAAACCTCAGCCTCACTGTGATGGAAAACTCCAAACAGAGCAAACCTGGAAGACTGATGCTTGAAGAGAGTAAAAACAGTACAGAGAGAGAGAGAGAGAGAGAGAGACCAAAGGCTCGTGGGAGGTGACCTGCGAACTGCTTTCTAATGAAACTCTAAACCTATTTCTTGCTGGTTGGCCTGCTTTTTAGATTTGCCTAGGAAATGTATTAAATATCCAGTCCTGATGCCACTTGTGACTAATTCATCCTGGGAACCTCCAGTTCTGAGACCCAGAAGGGTGGAATTGGGGGTGGAGAAGAGCTAGAAATTTGGTCCAACAATGATTCTGCGTTTCATGTCTACCAACATAGACTATGAATTGAGCAAATTCTCTTTTTGTCTGCTTCAAAGAAAGAACACTTTAGGGGTTTATAGCTCCTGTTCAATAGCAAAATATATCTCCCTGTTGCCAGAAGAAGATTGACCTGAATTGTGAGTCATTCTGTTTAATCCATCCTGCGTTTTAACTACAGTATATGGAAGGCGCACTACGGTTCCATCAAACAACACTCATACAACCCATCACTCTAATCCCATAATGTGGATTAGGTTGTATTCAGCAACGGCTTGATTCTCCTCCCTCATACAAAATACATTTTATACATCTGTATGCTTAAAAGGCACTGTGATCGAGTATGGACTGTACGTTTAGTTAAAAGATCGACACATAAAGTATGATTCCATGCTTTGATCAAGTGTTTTTCCCTGTGGGGAGAAGAAGGTGATTTTTCATTTGCTCTCCTCCTCCATATCTCATTAACATTTTAGAGGCCTTGGATCTCAGCGCTGGCCCAACAATATAACTAGCCTTGATGCTCATTCATCTATCAATTGAGTCTGTAGTCACTGAAGACACACCAGTCTATAGAAACAGCATGTCAAACCGGTGATTTATATAAAGACGTCCATAATCCTAAAATGTTCCATCAGAGCTTCTTATGAAGCAAAAAAAAAAAAAAGCAAATTTATCCCTCAAATTAACTTCTGGAGGAGGGATGTGTGTGAAAACACAGTGCTGCAATCTTATAATTATACCATTTCAGCACTTGCCTCTCCTTATTATTGTTGTTTTTTTCAGAGGCTGTGAAAAGTAGTGTGTAAGCGGGTGTCAAGTTGCTGACTCGTTATCAGCCTATATCTCTCTTCAACATTCTCTGTCAGCCATTAGCCTGTAAATTATGCTTTCAGACATTCATGACCTTGCTGTTGCATTGGAATAGGCAAACATTTTGGAATGTTTTAGTTTTGCCTTCAGAACGATGCTGGGTGCACAATGACTGAAATGTGACATATTGAGTGTTTCACTCAAAAAACGACTGCAGGACCAGGTCCTCAACAGAATATCTATCCGACAGCTATGAGAGTGTAAATTAAACTCCAGAGCTTGCTGGTGTTAAACCTAGGTGTGAAAGTCCGGTCCGGTTCTCAGTACCACTACAAAATCCAGTCCTGGTACTGGAAGAGGGGACAGCAGTCACCTGTCCAAAGTCCATGTACAACCCGTCACAATTGCATTTCCAACAGGAAAACACATCTGTTTGCCAACATTAACAACATCCAGTTTACTTATAAATTGCTTCAAATATTTTCCAGTGTGTTTGTGACCAGCACAGACATGTGGGGTTTTAATCTGTGCTGGAAGGAAGAACCCTGCTGCGACACATGCCTTTCCAAAACTGTTTAGTTATTGGCTAACATCAACTTCTGCTGCAGCTGACTGTCTGATATGGACAGCTTCAGGTTTTTGGCAGGCAGACATTTCTTGCAAAAATCTCCCAAGTAAAATGATAAACAAAACTAAAAAGGGCTGCTCCGTCGAGTGCATATCTCCACCAGACTGGGTTGCCTGCCAGGGCTGTGTAAAGGCTATCTCACACAGCTTACTTGCATTATTATAATGAAACTCACTCAAATTAAATAAACTCAACCACAAGATCATTCTGACTTTCAGAGGTTGTATTAAATAAAATAGAATGTATAGCAACTAGCAACTAACTTCCTTTTTGCAGGAGACTCTGACGTTATCAGCTATCTATCTATTGGTAAAAATGTAGGAACGTTTCCGTTCGTTCGCCCCCATTAATTTACGTTAAAATGAAACTTAAATATTTGAAAAGGTATATAAAACATTATGTGGGAAAAATATTTACTTTCAGACTCTATCAGTCTAGCAGTTTGCAAGATTAGCTCCAATCCATTCCGTCGGAAACAGGATATTTATGAGGAAATATTTAAACAGGAGGACAGCCGCATAGAAGATTCAATTGCGGGAGAATCTCGGGAAAATGGGAGGGTTGACAGCTTGGCACTTACAGTATTTTTAAAAATAATAATTTTCCATACATTATGTCAAGTGTTTCTAATTGCAAACAGGCGTTAACAAGTTGATTGTGTGTGTTCATTGATGCATGAAGCTGTGGGTGGGAGGTTGGGGTAATATAAAGAACGTCAATCTACCGGTAGTTTCACCAACCTGACAAATTTGAAAAAGCACAAAGATATCCCAAGAATACTAATCCCAAAACAACATAAATGTTTTAGCAGTCAGTTCACCCTGTTGTTTCAGAACATAAAAAAAAACAATATTGGAAGTAAAACAATAGATCTAACCTGCAGAACCCAATTTACCTCTGCTAGCCAAGGGTCAAATCCCACCAAACCTTTCCTTTCGTTTCTGAGCCTCCCCTAGTCCCCTATGCTATCTCTTCTTCACTACTGTCTATGTCAATATTAAGAGAAAAGGTGCAGTCACCACCATCAAGTCGGTTCATAATAAATTCATATAGAAATAGGATGGCAGTAAGGCACTGTAGAAATGTGTTTGTGAAAAGCGGGTTTGTGAGGTTAAATGCCTGCATATAGGCTGTGAATATGTGGCTGGTGAACTGAAAGAGAAACACTTAATTGTCTTTCAACAGCTCTCATTGATGTGGCCTTGAGAAAAGCACTTCGCCCTAACTGGTCCGCTGGAGCTGCTCACCACTGAGCAGCTACCCAGGTGTGATGTACAGTAGGGAGTTGCTGGGAAAACATGTCTGGTGTTTTGTTTTACTGTCCTTGTGCAAAGAACGTTCTAAAAAGTTAACTTTCTTAAGAATTCCAGTCAATTGCATTAGATTATGTCTGTCGATTTCTAAAGTGAGAAAACCGGCAGGTGGTCATCTGAACAATCAAACATGGTCAAATTAAAAACCGAAAAACAATCTAGTTTATTATTACCTCCCTGCACGCCCAGTAATAGTTATTTGGATTCTATTTTCCCTTTAAAATTGTCGTTCTCTGAGTGCACCCTGCAAAACATCAATAATGCTTTGAACTTAAGGTCAGTGATGTAGGCTAAAGGAACCGTTTTACACATAATACATCTACATTTTGTCCAAACCTTGGTTACAATTGATTCCTCCGATCGTTTTTCATTATGTACTTTTCCATTTTTATTTCATCTTTATTTGCTCAGGTACTGTAGTTGCATTGAAATAAAGAAAAATCCCTTTCCTTAGACTTTAGACAGGTCTTTAGATATATCTGTGCTGCATGGATTTATTTTCGTGCCAGGCTGTTACAGCATAAAATGTGATATTAAATGCATGATAAATCAGTTTCAGGCTCTTTTATTTTTTTTCCCCAGCAGAAAGGTCAATGGTTAATGAGACAATACTGATATGCCTGAAATTCCCTGTCTGTGGCCAAGTTTGTTTATGGATCATTTTGTAAGACGTCACACACTTCCCTGCACTCTCAGTAAGTGAGTACAAGTAAGTGAATGAGATTTTCACCTAAATGGCAAAACGTATAGATAATTTTTTTCTATTTTAAACCACAACTAAGGGCACCAATTTTGTTGCACTAAAACTGGTGAAATTAGATTATAGATAAGACATGGACTACGGGGGTGCCCGCTGGCCTGGTGGTCAAGGCACATACCTCATACTAGGCTATGATGCCTGCTGGCATCGCCGGTTCGATTCCCGATCCGGACGACCTTTGCCACATGTCATTCCCCATCTCTCTCCCCATTTCCTGTCAGTCTACTATCCTATCAAATAAAGGCATAAAAAGCCCAAAAACAAATCTAAAAAAAAAAAAAAGACATGGACTACAGCTACTTTTAGGCCTACGGTTTGAACCTTCCCTTTGAGAAATAAGCTATGTGACCTTTCTTGTTATTTATTATTCCAAGTGTTAAAGGATATTCAGTGGTCTGCAGGAAACACATTGAGCTTGCTTTTCAGGCTAACTACGGTCAATGTTTTATACCCTCAGGCTTAAATTAACATTGAGGATTTCATTATTGGAATATATTAAGCAGCAACAAGGGTTTATTATAATAAAATAGAACGGAAGTTCAGACAGTGCAGTACAGTGCAGTGCAGTGCAGGTCAAAAGTATTTTCAATAGTTTGTTGACAAATGCAATGGATTCAGCAGGTCTGTGCATGTATACATGGCAAAATTGCATAACCTTGGGGGAGAATTTAATTTACAGCTTCCTTGGCCTACTGGGATAAAATACGTGTCACACCGATCTCTCAAGCAGTGATATCTGTTCACAGATAGTTTTTCACAGACAAACAAAAAGACAGATGGACGGACAGGGGTGAAAAAAAGAATCTCTGTTTCCTTGTGGATGTGAGACGTGGCCGAGATAATATCCTACTATATACAGTTAGAGTACATGCGCAAAATCTCTCCGCGCGATTGTCTCTGTAGCGACTCTTGCTGATCACTTAACACCTAACATGTTGTTGTTGGTCGAGCAGCTGAGATTAGCAGTTAACTTGTAGAAACAAGCTAACATGACATACTGCTTCAAACAAGCAGTGTGAATCCCATTAATCACAACCACATGAACCCTTGCGTCCCTAATCTGGGTAAACCATAATAATAGGCGAACATTCGCAGAAAACAGCAAATCTACATAACACGTTGTGGGCTTGTAGATTGGATTTGCTGGCGTAATGCTGGTCCCTCATTGGCTGTTAATGATTACGTTGACAGAAATGCTGGTCCCTGATTGGGCTACGGGCTTAAACACAGACAGACACAGACATACCTACGTACATATGCAGCCGAACGCAGTACTTGCACGCTAGACAACACTTGTGACCGTGTTTGGCCTACTAGTACTCTGCCGAGGTGCCAACTTACGCCTTGTTATCTATGTATCAGGTCGCACTTGTTGTTGGTAACGTCACCAAGAATGCTTGTCCCTCATTGGTTGTTGATAGTGACGTCACCAAGAATGCTGGTCCCTGATTGGCTACAGATACACGACAGATACGCCACCGAAGTACTTGTGCAGTACTTGTGCGCTCTGCTGGCGCAAGTAACAAGAATAACTAGAAAGATGCAATTCTGGGAAATTGCAAGTGTGGTTGCCATGATGCGAGTCACACTTGTGAAATGAATTCTGTCTTACAATTAGAATTTTCCCCATTCAAGTCAATGGGGAAAATTAATTCACTAATACATTAATGGCCATATATGGAGATCTCTGTGTCATCAATATTAAGCCTGTATCTTGGAATGCCTATACAGTATATGGACATACTGGTCAGTCTCATGTGGTCTATGACGTCAGACATCTATGATGTCAGTCATATCCATATTGGGAAAGGTTTAGTACTGCAATCGGTGCTGTTCGGTGCTGTCTGTATGTATGTACGCCCTACCGAAGGCCTTAAAAGAATGTAAATCTCTACCTTCCTTTAAAACGGCACTGAAAAGCCACTGCGGCTGCTACTCGAAACTGATAAATAAATGTATTTATAACGTTTTGGGCTTAGACTACACCCCTCAGTAAATGGAGCAGTCCAGGCTCATTATCTCACCTGGCTATAAAAGGCTGCTGCCAGTAAACACGAGGGTGCTGAGTGAGCTGAGGGGTGGAAAGTGTACACTACCATGCCAATGGTTTGACAATGATTGAACGTTATGTCTGTTGGTTTGGTGAATAAATACACCTTTGTGTTAAAACCTATACTCAAGGCCTTTGTACTGCTTCCAGCCGCAAGTTGGGCATTCTCACAGTGGGTAAGTTGGCACTCTGTTGAGGTGCCAACTTGCTATTTATATCAGGTCACACTTATTGGTGACGACTGATTGATTGGACGTCACCAAGAAAGGTGCTCCCTCATTGGCTAATGGCCCTGCCTTTGTACTGACGATCGGATACAGACATCACCGAAAGTAGTACTTAAGCACTACGCTGGCGCAAGTAATAAATTAAACAATATAACATCTCTTAGCGAAACGCAAGCCAGTCGATTTGACATATGGCCCAATTGTGTGCCAACAAAACTGTGGGAGGAGTAGCGTGGCAAAATAAAGTTTATCTGGAAAGAAAGAAAGAAAGAAAGAAAGAAAGAAAGAAATGGAAGAAATGGAAGAAATGGAAGAAAGTCAGACATAGTCTGGTTGCCAACCACACTTATAATTTGACCTATTTTATCCCATGGGGAAATTAATGGCTGTGGGCTTATAGATTGGCTATTTTTGGTTTAGTTTTAAATATTGTGATAGATGTCAAGTAAATGACTTGTAATGGTGATATTATCGTATAATGCGTTTTGGTATTGATACAGAACAGCCCCATTTATCACCCTTTATTTGCCCTGGTTGAGTGGAGTGATTAGTGGACCTAAAGGGTGATAACTGTTATCACCCTTTAGGTGATAACAGAAGCTGTGATGGACGGACGGGGAAAAAACATAGTCTCAGCCACGCAGAGAAAATAATAATAATATGAATAATTTTACCCATTTTATCCCATGGGGAAATTACGTTTTCAGCTTCTTCTTCTTTCGTGTATCATCGTCCTTGATGATTGGTTTGGCAACATTTCATTTCACAAGATTTCTTGTTACTAAAGGGAGGCCATGGGGCTGGCTGTCATCTTCTCCCCCTTGCTGACGTCGGCCTAGGCACGCCGCTGTCGCTGATTGCTGCTCAAGTGGTCAGATGTGGTCATACAGTACAACAGAGTGTATGTGCAAAAGTAGTAAAAATATCAGGTTCACACTACAGTGACATGTTGTGAGCTTATAATGTACTTTTTAGCAATTTTGTAAAAGAAAATCACTTAACAAAGAAAGAACGTTTGCCTATAATACCATCCCCAAAATAGGAATTGGCAGCTTTAAAGTGCTTAAAGCACAATGACACTTTGGTACTTTGGGTTCTGTACTTACCGTAATTGTCATGGCGCCTTGGAGAGATATCTTGCTCTGTTGCTCTATTCATTATTACAAATTGATGTTCCAAAAATAGTTTCCTCCTCGTTGACTTCTATATTGCACCTAAACTAATGCCAATATATATATATATATATATATATATATATATATATATATATATATATATATATACCGGGTTTTGTGATGTTTTAAATCACTGTTTCCCATAAATAAATAAAAATATATAAAAACGTAAGAAATGCTTAAGTTCGCTGTCACAGATATTGTGAGCTTGTAGATCGGATATTTTCTCTATTAATAGGGCTATTAAAGCTATACTAAGTAACTTTTTCAATTAAACAAAAGATTTTTGATGTACCATATTTTTCCAAATAGAAGCCCGGGCGTTTAATTCGCACAATCGATTTGAACCCCAGACGGTTAAAAGAACCTGGCGGCTGTTTCGGACCCTAACCCTAAAAACTTTTTTTTAATGGCGGCCGATGCGCAAAAAGGTGTCAGACCCCCGGCGGGTATTTGTTGCTCGCCGGATATTTTCCCCAGGCTACTATTTTCCCCAGGCTACCATTTGGAATTATACGGTAATCTGGTATATTTTTCACAATCCATTCCACATAAATATGTATTTGACAACTTCTTTAAACATTAAATATATTTTTTAATTGTGATTGTCTGCCCCCAACAATTGCATCAAAAATGATGTAGGCACCAGAAATGATTTGTACCGTTAATAAATACAATTTCTATCGACCTTGTTGTTGTATTCTAATCTGTTGCGTTAGGACCCTGCGTCATAAATTTTTCACCATTCCTTCCCTATTGACCATTATTGCAATTAATGTTACCAAGTATAGCTTGAAAACATATTGTACGTTTGGGTCCAGGGGAAACACCAAATGTAGCCTATCTTTTGGGTCTCTAGCTAAATCTTTTGGGAACCCATGTTCAGCTTTGTTTACGTTCCGTTCCTATGAAAAGGGTGTGCCAAATGTAGTTCTAAGAGCGGCCATTTCTTGGGTCAACACAGCCTTACACAGGTGTTCTGATTGAAGTAGAGCATTAGTTCTATGCAATCAAACAATTGAAACACCTGTGTTTTGACCCAAAATATTGCCGCTAAGGACTACAATTGCGTCACCGTTGGCACACTAAGGGCTAAAAGAGTGACTTTGAGAGCTGTTTCACCATACAAAACGAAGAACACATTTTGAATTATCAATTTCTAATATCAAGCCACTTTTGATATCTCGCACACCTTTGGAGTTATATGGTGACAAGGTAACTGCACTTCCAAAATATCCTTGCCCTTTAACGTTTGTGACCATAAAACTGCATTGGATCCATTGGAAGTTTGAACACAGGTTACATTCCCTGAAAAGTAAGTGTTTTCGAATAAGCTGTGACAATATAGGCCTATAGGTATGTTACATGAAACATACATTTCTTTCATACTAGATCAAATTCCAACTCAAATCAAAACTAGACTGCTGTAATGAAGGGGGACACCTCCAGTTACTTAAAAATAGGATTACTGAGGCGGACAATATGGACTAGATTGTCTGGAGAGGGGACTTCTTTCCAATGATTTATTC
>NC_137832.1:24705921-24708421 GCF_963921795.1 Nannobrachium achirus | reverse complement strand
TGTCGAACCGCCGCTTAAATGTTAAATGCAGACTTTTCCACCCAGCAGCGAGGCAGAAAATGTTTGCTCAGCTGACATTCACTGATTTGTTTTGGAGAACTTGTTGTTGTTGATGTCTGTTTGTCTGTCTGTTTAGTTTTTTACTTTTATTATTTTTGAGTGATAACTGGTCGTCCCGTATATAGGCTACTCTACTGGACACAGTGGACAGTGTGTGTGTGTGTGGGGGGGGGGGGGGGGGGGTATTGTCATGTAATTACCGAAAGAATGGGTGGATGGACAGTCACAGAGGGAAGAGAGGAGCAAGTGTGTGTGTGTGTGTGTGTGTGTGTGTGTGTGTGTGTGTGTGTGTGTGTGTGTGTGTGTGTGTGTGTGTGTGTGTGTGTGCGCGCGTGTGCGTGTGTGTCTAGGCTACATGATCACTGATGTACATTTGTACAGATGTGTATATTATCTTCATGTTGTTATGTCATATACATCCCAGTTTGAAAGAAAGAAAAACTAAACCACATGCATATGCCAGAATGAACCCTCAGGTTTTATTTCCATTGTTGAGTATAGAATTACTGGGATGTGCGCAGCTAGATGCCAAACTGTAACTGACCCAAATAACTCTACCAAACACTTAATTCGTCAAATACATGCCCCTCAGCTTTTTAAGCTCATCATAATGTTAAGTAGGCTACCTCACAGTAATAAATATCATACTCATACAAATTACATCAAAACAGTGAACCCATAGTTCAGCCTCTTTATTGCCAATTAATGAGGAGTGTGTGTGTGTCTCTGTTCTGTGCCCTTGGTGTATCACTCAACTTGCAGTCTCATGGCTAAAACATGCCATTTGGCAGGGACACAGTCGCACATGCGCTAATACATTCACTTGCGGTCACACACACATAGACTCACATGTGTGTGCACATGCAGGGGGGGAAAAGTGGGACTGAATTACTAGGGCCCAAGGTGGAGGGGCCTTCATTATTTTATAGCTTGTAGATCTGCTATTTTTGAAAAGTCGTGGAAATGTGTGCAAAATCTTTGAATATATGTATTTTTTAAGCAAACATTTGTAACTCAAATTTTGCTTCTGGGGGGTCCCTGGAACTAAATATTTTTGAGATGAGATGAGGGTCCGTGGCCAGGGGGTCCTTCACATGAAAAGGTTTGAGCACCGCTGACATAGAAACATAGGTTTTTCAAAAATAACAGATCTACAAGCAAGTAATAATGCGTTCCCACCAGTCTAAATGGGTTAAACCCCCTCCCCCTATGAAGAACATTCATGGGGGGCCTGCAGTGAATCCTTGTACCCAGGGCCCAGAATTTGGTGCGACACCCCTGCACACACACGTAGTAGCAGCAGGCGCAGCAGGCCTGCAATCCCAGATGTTAATGGCTCTATTGAGAGTGGCAGTGGAGTCCTGCCAGCCACAGACAATAGAGGCCACATCCTGATGGCCTGACCTCGGCCCTGGCCCCGCAGTCCTCCTTCCTTCCCCTCCTTACTTCTCCTTAGTTTGGACCCCTTCAGGCAAACTTCATTCATATTGCATGCAGCAGGAGTCTTTAATGTTTTTCAGGCCAAGGACCCCCTTAGCTCAGTGAGAGACAAAGCATCGCCATCGATCGACCCCACACTACATATTTTATAAAACTGTGTTGAAGATTAATCTTTTTCCTAGATTTCCTAGATTTTCATAGACGTTTTTGACAGCACTGTTGTCCGTGTTGTGTGAATATATATATTTTTGTTCATATGTATTTTCAGACTCTCAATACTTAGTAGACTTGTATTGACATTTGGCGCTGTGCTTGGTCTGCTTTTTTCCCTCAGTGTAGAGAGGGAAAAAAGAACACCAAACCTCTTTTCCGTAAATTGCCGGCCTATAAGCCCACAGTGCACTGTCTGCATGCATGGCACTGTGATTCCCCAACTTCCCCCCCAGAATAGGGATGCTTGGGTTCAAGTGGTTAATGTAAAATAAAAAGTAGCTATCACACAAAGATTTGCTGGCATGTATGTACAGCATCTGTGTTCTACTGTCCATTTTTTGACAGTGCATCTGTCCATAGGTTTGCACACGTGTGCAGCTGTATTCATGCATGTACTCGAGTTCTGGCATGCGTATGCCAGTGTTTATGCTCACCGGTTTCTCTGTCCGTCTGCGTGCATGCACGCACGTGCACATCGCTGAACGCATCTGTAGCCCTGTGCGTACTTTGACACCAGAGAGTTGATGTTGCGTCGTAGCTGCTAACTTCCAGATGTCCCCTATACACTCACTGTGTGTATGAGTGCATGTGTGTATACTATACACGGCACGCATACAGTTATTACAGTATACTGTATGTGTGTGTGTGTGTGTGTGTTGTGTGCAGGTAATGGGAAAAGTAAAAAAAAAAGCACTTGTGATGTGAAACAGTAGTTGTTTTGTTTCGTCTCCGGGAGATATTCAATATCTCTGTTCATCTTTCACTTCCATTTTTTTGTCTTTAATTG
>NC_137832.1:24695921-24703421 GCF_963921795.1 Nannobrachium achirus | reverse complement strand
CAGTGCCTGTTTGATGCCGTGGCCTTTTGTAACCAGAGACGACACACACGTGCGCATGCACGAGTGCACGCACACACTCGCACACACACACACAGAGGTCCTTGTGTTTCATGCACGTTGTCCAGTCATTTCCTCTTTCACACAGTTGCCCTTTTCCTTCTGTTGTCATCCTATTCCCTGAGCCTGTCCTCCTTTGACTTGCCTTGTATTGGGGCGGGGAGGGTAATACACTAATCTCTCTCTGCCTGCCAAACCCTGTCACTTTGTTTTACACGCCACAAGTGAGGTATTTTTGGCGTGATGTTTCTTTATCGTTAAAGGTATTCGAACTCTATTTGACAGAACACTGGATAGAGAGGGAAAAGAGGAGGTCATGTGCAATGCATCATGAACGCTTGCGGCGTCCCATTGCAGTGAAACTTTGCACTAACATTCCCACTAGGCCGAGGAAGACATTTTCACATTGGCCTATTATAGCGCCACCAGGAGGCCGATATTTGCGTAAACTTTTTTTGTACATACTCCAGATATTGAACAAACAGACTTTCAACACTCCCGCAAGCCCAAAATGAGAAACGTGAAGGTTTTCAGCTACAGGAACTAGACTACCTGATACCTACCTAAGCCTTGCATCAGCCCAGGTATCTACAGCATTAGGATTGATAGCCACTGTTTCAGTGTGTCCGTGAATAGCAATCCTGCGTGTCAGCCCCATACACTGGTTTATTGTTTGTTTGTCCCTCCTCAGCACATGTTTTGCGGCAGCCTGTCTACAGTCATCTTTGTGTAGTGTAATTGTGTTCTTTTTGTTGTTCTGCTTATTGTTGTTGGGGACAGTTTGGGGATGTCTGGACTCCATGAGCGTGCAATGTGCGTTGTTTTCATACATCAGTGGTAATGCTAGTGGCTTTGTGCTTATGATTGTGATATGGTGGTTTCTGTGTGTGTGCATGTAATGGTCAGAACTTTGTGTATTTGCACGCTCACACGCACCATTGGAAAAACCTAAACTCATAAAAATATTTCTGGTCTGAAGTACAGCAACAAAATTTCAACTGGACACGGCAGAGTCGTGTTTTCCAGATCCAGTGTCCAAGTTTCGTCTTTACCAGTCTCAATGTTTCACACATTAATTAAAAAACGTAATTAGAAAGGTCTCTCTCTCTCTCTCTTGCTCTGGATGCACATGCTCTTGTTTATCCACACAGGTCCATTTTACATTTGTTTTCACTATATACATGTATTGATTATGTGCGATGTGTAATTCATTGGTCCATAGACACGCGTGCATGCGGTGTCTGTACAGATTACGCGAGTCAAATAGTACGGAATAACATTCCCTTAGAATGCATTTCTGTCTATCTGTAAGGGTTTTTTCCTTCCATTTAGCAAGATAACCAGCACCTAATGACGCAAATGTCAATGTTTAATTGCTTCAGCTCATCCAACCCCTCTTCTTGCGATTTACATGGTGTGGACCAGTAATAATGAGAGTTAATAGACAGCTTATAAGTAGCGTATGTCATGTCATGGTGGCTATTCTCTGCATGACAAAGCCAACCATCTCATTACAGACAGAGCCTACAAGGCACATTGTGCTCAAATTAAGTAGTCTTATTCTAAAATCCATGCTCATTTATATTCATCTTGTGTATAAAGGCCCCCAAAAGAAGCAAATCTGTGTTTTTTTCATAAAAGTAATCCAACGTGGGAATATTGTCAAGTGAGGTGAAGTCCATTGTTTACTTCCACTTGCTTGTAACGTTCTTGAAGGGAGAAAATAAACCTATGCTAGCACATGGTGAAGTTGGGTACATATGTTTTCATATGTACATATGAGTGCTGGCTCCACCGCCATCATTTTCAATGCCAGAAAGTATACAAGCCCTCCCAATTCATTGGGCTGATGGGCGCTCGTTTGGCTAATGGCTATGTATCGGTGGTGCCAAATAAGGCGTGCTTTTACTTTATCAACAAATCTATCACTAGGATTGTAGCCAATCACCTGCCCCTTTGGTGTATGTATGGCACTCCATTCCACTCTGCCTCTAACTCACTCCCCTACTCTTGCCAGTGTTCCAATAAAATGTTGCAGGCTAAATGAAACCCCATTAAGACTTTAGTTAATGGGGTTTCATTTGCTCAAATACAGTTTATCAACTGGTCAGAAATAACAGGAACATTTGTATATTTCCTTCAAATAAGATAAAAACGACTCATTGCCTTTACTGTTGTGCATAACTGGCGACGGCTACAGTCAGATAATGCTTACTAACGTGCAGTCATCTCCCAAAGGTCCATTACGAACCCCTGGAGACCAACAGAGAGAGGGAGGATAGACACAGAGACAGAGGAGTCAGTCTGCAGGGTCTAGTCATGCACATATAAACCAGGGCAGGGTTGTGCCCTCCCTCCTTGCCCCCGTCGGAACAGGATTAGTGCCCAGTAAAGTCATCACTGTCAGTTTACCTCTGAGACCCTACATGGGTACACTTTTACACTGTGTTAGTTAAAATAATGCTGACAATTTTACTGTGTGGAGACTGTGGACTGTTTTTACGAGAGACCTTTTTTTTGGCATTGTTCTGGTCTGATAGTACGGGCCCTCCCTACCCCTGGGACCACCTCTTAGTGGGCAGGAAGTGCCGCGAGCGCACAGCTTGAATACACACACACACACACACACACACACACACACACACACGCACACACAAACAAACATACACTTGTGACTTTTACAACATTTACAGTGAGATACACAGACTATATACACAAACACATACACATTCACAGGCATAATACGATAATAAACAGACACATTTTACGAACATGAGCCTACAAATGCACACACACTCACACGCGCGAGTGCTTGCGAACGAACATACAGGCACACAGCAGACATGTACAACACAAACATGACACCTCGCTTGACTCCTCGCTTTCTCTCCATCACAGTCTCCCACACATCCATCTGGCTCCCATCACACCTCACATCCTAACCTTTTTTCCCCCTGTACTGCTAGGCGATATGACTTCAAATCAGTATCGCGATTATTTCAAACTTTTGCCTTGATTATGATTAATGAATGATTCTTTTTTATTATTTTTTCTCAATAGTGAAAATAGCAGATCTAAGTTCGCAACGCATTCTTTCCCTGATATTTTTGTACGCCACCATTGTACAACAAAGTATTTACAGGGCTAAGTAGTTAATCAGACTAATCGATTATTTGTCAACTATAAAAAACCTATTCAAGTTTTTTGCGTCGATTCGTTGAAAGAATAAAAAAAGATACTCGCACGTTTTGTTAAAAGTCGCTTATTCTGGGGAGCCCGCTGGCCTACTGGTCCAGGCGCATACCACTTAGGCATTGCCACATAGTCATGAATGCCTGGCAGCGGCGGCGGTTCGATTCCTGATCCGGACGACCTTTTCCGCATGTCACTCCCCATCTCTCCCCCCATTTCCTGTCAGTCTACTGTCCTATCAATAAAGGCATAAAAGCCCAAAAAACTATTCTTTAATAAAAATGTAAAAAGTTGCTTATTCTTAGTTCTGATTATTGGTTTCGACATATTTTCTGTTAAGTGCCCCTGACTCTGAAGCCTCTATCAGAGTCCAGGGTGAAGTGCTATTCACTTCACCGCGTTGTAGTTTCCTAGCTATCACCTAGGCTTTGTTATGTATTTTTAGGTGATAGCTCGAAAACTACACCGCGGTGAAGTGAATAGCTCTTCACCCTGGACTATGATAGAGGCTTGAGTCTCTGACCCTCTCTTTCTCCATCTACTCTCCTCCAGCATGGCCTTCTCTCCATCATACTCTCTCCCACACATCATTCATCCCCCATCTGGCTGTATAACCCCCCCCCCCCTCTCCTCCCACCACACCTCACACATCCTAACCTTTTCCCCCCGCTGTACCAACAATAAAAAGCTGCCCTGCAGCTGCTAGTTGGAGTACAGTAGAGCTGCAGTGGAACCAGGAAGCGTCCGTGGCCGGGCTAATGGGCTTTCCCCAGGGGGGCGCGCGGTGGAAGTGTACGAGGGGGAGTGTGCGTGTGTGTGTGTGTGTGTGTGTGTGTGTGTGTGTGTGTGTGTGTGTGTGTGTGTGTGTGTGTGTGTCTGTGTCTGTGTGTGTGTGTGTGTGTGTGTGTGTGTGTGTGTGTGTGTGTGTGTGTGTGTGTTGCTGGGGGGTACATGGGCTTATCTACAACAGGAGCGGCTTTCATTTGGTTCTGTGCTCTCAGGATGCAGTGGGCTGCAGTGAGTGGGAGTAGCAGAGCTTTAGTGTACTTTTGTTGAGATTACTTCTTTTTTTTTAAGTGATATTATTGATTTTTGTAACATTTATTTCCCCTCATCTTCTCTCGGCTGCCTTAAAGTTATGCCCTACGACTCAGTTTGTCTCAAGGCAATTTTCACTTTTCACACTTCGTCTGCACACAGGAGGTTTTATGGCAAACTTTGATTCATTTGTTTATTTTTTTGCTGTAATGGTTTTAATTTGAATCACTAAAACTATTGAATTAAAGTGTTAACATCTCAATGCTCACAAAGTATCATCAAGTATCATTTGCCTGTGTTTTTCTGGAGGGTCTACTCTAGTATATTATCATATTATCAAATGTCCAACGGAGTGGCGTGTAACCACGTCCTTGTCTCTGGTCCCACTCACCCTGGCCACAATATGACTTCCGGTCGGTTCTAGCGGAAGTGGCGGAAGTGCTGTGTTTAACGGAAGTTACGTCATGCGTTGTAGTCTTCCGTTGAAATTCTCACGGCGGAAGTTGAACAGTCTCTGCCTGATATTGTTACCAGGCTTTTCTCTTTGCAGATGAGTAAGCCTGGCTACGCGAGGCTAGGTCCCACTTGGAACGGGCCGGCCAATGAAGGTGGTCTGAGTAGTCTATGATAAATAAGAATAAAACAGCTACGGTGTAGTAGGTGGTTGCTATGGTAACACATTCTGTTAAGTGTTTGGCTTGCCTTGTACCTTATAATCCATTATTGTAACCCATTGATATTTAACGCCCTCCTCGGCTGCTGGTGAACGGAGTGAAATAGTATTAAAAAGTAGTATCCCAACTTCCCAAGTACTCCCAAACATGGAGTGTCTGCCTTATATCCATCTCACAGTATTTCAGGGCAGGCAATGGCATCACCATTTTCTGTGTTTATGGAAGAATAAGTGATACGTTTAACTTCTATACTGTGGTGTGTACAATGTCTAGCCTTTGCTTAGTGCCTTCTGTTAGCTTCAACAACTGTTACTTTCCAACTTTCTAATTAGCCCAGCACTAGCTCAGCCCAGCTAAGCTAGATCCCATACAGGAGTTAGATGTCACGCAGATGGCACGCCATTACAACCATGCCATCTGCAATCTTTTTGTTTTGGGTCCAATCTAGCGTGCTTAGCCTCTCCTTTCGCCTCAGCCAATGCTGTTCCCCCTAGCTTAGCGTCAGCTTTGCCACCCAGCTGTGCTAGCGCCAGCGCACATAGCCAGATCTCCAATAATGGCCCTGTTGTTGAGGGTGTCTGGGTGGCTGCCGCGTGGCTGCCTCAGCTGGGGAGGAGGGAGGGACACTAACGGTAATGGAGAGAGAGAGAGAGAGATGGAAAGAGAGAGAGAGAGGGAGGGAGAGAGGGATTGGAGGAGAGGAGGGCTCCACAGGGGTGCGGTAGTGTCTTGGATGTTTACCCTCCACATGTCTGCTCCCAGCCCGCTTTGGGCTCACCTCTGACCCTGGCGGGCTGCACTCTGCAACAGTAGCTCTCCCTCCCACTGTCTGCCGCCCCACTGCTCTCTTCCAGTTCACTGCACCTTACATGACTGTCTGTCTGTCTGTCTGTCTGTCTGTCTGTCTGTCTGTCTGTCTGTCTGTCTGTCTGTCGGCCTCATTGTCTGCATCACACTTTTATTTTTCTTCCGATCGCCGAAATAAAAGCCTGTGTTTCCGAGGCTAGCATCACACAGACAAACCCCCCTTTTTTGTTTGCAAAGGCTTCTTACTGTCTGCACAACCTTCCGTCTAGTCTACCTGTTTGATTGTTTTCTGTCTCTGCCGTGTGTGTGTGTGTGTGTGTGTGTGTGTGTGTGTGTGTGTGTGTGTGTGTGTGTGTGTGTGTGTGTGTGTGTGTGTGTGTGTGTGTGTGTGTGTGTTATCTGAACACCAACAAAGCCAGAGAGAGAGAGAATTAGTATGAGTGTTAGAAAATATTGTTTTGACGAGATTGAGCCTATAGTAGAACAAACACATTGGTGGGCGCTCTTCACCTGAGAGGTGGCTAGACACGAAGAGAAAGTGGATAGGAGAGAGTGAGAGAGAGAGCCCGACCAGCACCGCGTTGGCTCTGAGAAACCAAGATAAGAGGCGAGCAGTAGTTAACAATTACACCATCAATCTCCAGCCAGGCGTTCGCCATCGCCTCTTCTTCTCCCGCTCTCCTTCTCTCTCTCTCATGCCCTCTATCAGTCTCTCAATTTCTCTCGCTTTCTCTCTTTTTGCCCCCCATCCACCTCGTCTCTCTCTCGTGCTTTCATATATTGCACTCTCAAGTGCTCACTTATTTTACTCTCTTCTCTTGCTCTCTCTCTCCCTACCTACATTTCTTGCCTTCAATCCCTGTTTTGTTTATTGCCCTCTCCCGCTCTCTATTGCTTGCACTCTCTCTCTCTCTCTCTCTCTCTCTCTCTCTCTCTCTCTCTCTCTCTCTCTCTCTCTCTCTCTCTCTCTCTCTCTCTCTCTTTCTCTCTCTCTCTCTCTCTTTGGTTTTCTGTCTCTCTGTTTCTCTCCCTCATATGCTCCCCTCCCCAGGCCAGTGCTCCCTGTGTGTGTTAGCAATAGACCCCTCCACATGTAGCCTGACACGCACGCACGCACACACGCACGCCACGCACACACTCACTCTCTCACACACACACACACACACACACACACACACACACACATAAATATGCATGCACACATTCACAAATGCACACAAACACTCATATCAATGCTAATATAAACGGGCAAACTGCACAGACATGCTAACATAGACACACATACACACAGAGACACACTAAATGAGTCCACACACGTGTGCGCGCGCACGCACACACACACACACACACACACACACACACACACACACACACACACACACACACACACACACATACACACACGCACGGTCACACACTCTTAACTGGAGACATATGGAACAGTTTATCTGGGAGCATAGCTTTTGCGCCTATTAAGCAAAGTCTCTCTCCCTTTCTGTCTCTCTCTGTCTCTCTGTCTCTCTCTCTCTCTCTCTCTCTCTCTCTCTCTCTCTCTCTCTCTCTCTCTCTCTCTCTCTCTCTTGCTCCAAGGAAGACAGAAAGAGAGAAAGCCAAGCTCTCTTTCTTTATTAGTATTTTACAGTAACCTGCAGTAAAACCAGCACAGGGCTACACAGAAGACGAGAATGGTGAAGACTGGGACTCTTTTGTCTAACGCACACACACACACACA
>NC_137832.1:24680921-24690921 GCF_963921795.1 Nannobrachium achirus | reverse complement strand
CTTAAATGTTCTTCTCCAATGTACAGTATTTATGATCACACAAACATGTTGCTTGCATGAATATCATGCATCAACATCATGCTGTTACTCTCTCACACAGACTAGTGATATTAGACTCCCCCATAATAAGACGCAAGACACTTACACTGGCAACAACAGATTTAAATCAATTACTCTGAATGTATAGGCCTAGTCTAAATGAACAACACATACATCTTTTGAGTGGGTATTTTGTGAAATAAATGCATAGGCTTTCATTGTAGAAAACCAGAGAAAGCAACATTTTAATTAACTTTTTCGCAACTGAGTGTTTTATACAATTTTGGCATTTGCAAAAAGCCTTTCTGCTACATCTTCCAATCTTCCAATTTGTGTTGGTATTTTGTGAAATAAATGCATAGGTAATGGCTAGCTTTAAATGTATCTAGAATACACAGACAACAGTTGTCAAACGCTGTTGTGTAACATGTCACGCTTCCGATTCCGCAACGCCAGCAAGCTATGTACTGTGTAAGCACACATGGGGGAGGCTTTACTGCGGCTCTGTTAGGTTCTGTTAGGCGAAGCCGGCATTAATGATGGCTCTTCATCAAGCCAGTATTGCGCTCTCTATGTAAAAGTGGCTAATGAGAGTCATACGAGGCTAGGTTATCACCTGTGTGTATATGACTTTTGTTAAGCATTAATGTGCTTTTTTTAAGTCTCTGTTTTTGTGTGTGTGTGTCTGTATGCGTGCGTGCGTGCGTGCGACTGCCATCTTCACTGTTTCCAGTCTCTCACAGCTCTTTGTGTCGTCTGTTCCAGAGACCGCAGGCCCCTCTTTCTCTGCACTCTCCGTTTATTGTCCTTTCTTTATTTGATTTCTTCACCACGCTGTCATTTACTCCTCCCGTTTCGCTCCCGACTCGCCCAGTCACCCTGCTGTTTGTTTCCCCATCAGAGCTACAAAATGTCCTCTTTTGTTCCTCCCCTACTGTTCTTGACATAACGAGCCACAGAATCCTCTTTCATCTTTGTCGTCCTCACAAATGATCCTTAAGACCAGTGGTGTCAAACCGGCGGCCTGCAGGCCAGATGTGGCCCGCGGTTGAGGTCCAAAATACGGCCTGTGGGATGATTTGGGGATTTTGTTTTTATATTCAAGCCAAGTCTTCACTGAGGGGAAAAAGCGAATGTTTCAGAAGTCAATCATGATCAACATACATAGACGCCTTAGGGCGAAAAGCTGAGGTCTCACCATGTCTTGGCCATCTGGCCAGTGATGTATAGCGGACCAGTTACCCATATATGGAGACCCCTGGTACCCATAGATATTCACAGATATGGGCTTAATATTGATGACATCAGGGATCTCCATATATGGGCATAAAAGGGATTTGGTTCCCCTGGCATCACAGGGTTCTCCATATCTCTATATATGGGCATAAAAGGGATTTGGTTCCCCTGGCATCACAGGGATCTCCATATATGGGCATAAAAGGGATTTGTTCCCCTGACATCACAGTGATGTCAGAGCATGAGAGTCAATCAACAAAAAAGACAAACGTTACCCATACATACGGTCAAGATGTGACTGTTCTGAATCTGATTGTAGACTGCGACCTACGGTCGAACAAGCACACAAACAAGCGCACACACACACACACACACACACACACACACACACACACACACACACACACACAGATGGTAGTAGACTCTCACAGAGGTGAAACAAGCTCCTGTGAGTGCTGGTGGTCTGTTTGTTTTGTGATTTGTCACAACCGTGCAATTGACGTAGTTTATGGGATCGGGAGATGTCATTCATTATGCATGCTTCTACTACTCTATATCTTAAATAAACAAATGAGGTGCAATTGTTTTGCCTGCATTTACAATTTGTTTTGTTAGTTTTACTGTCTACTAATCTTCCGCTCCCAGACAATCCCTGTTTACTGTCTCTCTACACTCTGAACTATAGTATCAATAAAGGCAAGAAAATGTCCAAATAATTTACTAAAAGAAAAATGTTTTGTTTTGACCTCAGCAGTATTCATAAGGACATGAAACATTGTGTAGTTACACAGCAGAGGCTGAGACACATGAGATCAGGATGGAAGGAACGTGCGTTCAAGCGTGCACAACTGCTCCGGCCCGCATGAAGTCACATTTTACCCATTCAGGCCTGTGACCTAAATTGAGTTGAGACACCACTGCTGGGTGGGTCTTAACTGAAGTTAGACAGTGTTTTGATACACATGTCGGTTTCAGATCATCTGCTCTCACCGTGTCTAGTAGTTTGGCACCGGCGCACATTTCTGCTACTATTTGAATTTTGAATCAATTTGTTGGTATTAGTTGCAAATAGGTTTATACAAAAAATAGAAAGGACTGTAGAAGAGCTGATAGTGAGACAGTCAGTGTACACAGTATCCATTTTAATCTGAGATAGTATTGTAACAATTGATTCAGAGAATTAACACTAAGATTGTTACTGTGTAAGGGAGGCACACGACACTGGTGAGATATGATGTTAAGGCGACAAGTTGTAGCCATGTGGTTCCAAAGTGTGCGTATGCAGCGTGTACAATGTAAAATATATATATTATTTTTCATGTATATTCCCGTCGGTAAGGTTCATGGAAGGTTGAGTCGAACATGGCTGTATTTTTGAGGTGTGATCGGGTGTGGAAGCTGAACAAGGTTTTCAGTGTGTGGACTGTGGACCCCTTCATCAACTCTTCCAGAGCTGACGATGATTAGTGTATTGTAATTTATGGACAAATTCATTCTGCATTGGATCATTAAAGGTTAACCACCTTCAATCTGGCATTTTGGGCATGTCATTATAGGCAATCCTTTTTTTTCTCTAATAAATAGCAAATCCACAAGCTCCAAACACTTCACTTTGCTACAATATTTTTGCTATTCGTCGTGCGACCAAGTATATGTAGGGCATAAGTGGTTAATGCTTTATTCACTCTTCTCTTACATTTTTTCTCCTCTGGGTTGTTGGGAGAATGAGATCACCTTCGATCATTTTACATATAAACGAAGTCTGATCTCAGGATTCTTGGCACACATGATGAGCCGTCTGCAGACAGAGTAAGACTTTAAAAGGTAGCATTACACTTTAACACACTTAGGCATGGTGTCTTACTGTCCATTACCATGCCATCGATTCCAGTTAAACCCACCATGGAAAATGGATAAGCAGAGCCAGAGAGATACTGTGAGTGAGCTGTGTGAGTGTGCGTGCGTGCGTGCGTGTGCATGTGCGTGTGTGTGTGCTGTGGGGGGGCTATTTCCGTGAATCCAGGGATTGTAACGCATAAACACACACACACACACACACACACGCATGCACGCACATATACACGCACGCACACAGAAAGACATACACATATACATCACATGTATATCAACTGATTGGTTTCAGGCTATTTCTTGTCTTATGACAAGATGATGTAACCCTACCGGTTAACCGGTCACGTGTACTAGTCTAGAGGTTATTTACTGTCTAACGTGCGCACGCGTGCACACACACACACACACACACACACACACACACACACACACACACACACACATACACTGTCCAAGTAAACAACCCTGGTCTTCAAGTGTTTACTGCAGTGGGCTGGATGTGAACTGTAAACAGAGAATACATGTCAGATGAAGGCAAGGGTTGATTGTGCATAATTAGATATGTCAAGAGAAAAAATAAAACATGATAAGAGAAAGAAAATGTTATCATCCCCTAGGATTAATTTAGTGAGAAATACAGTATTTGCCCTGTAGAAAAAATAAAACATGATAAGAGAAAGAAAATGTTATCATCCCCTAGGATTAATTTAGTGAGAAATACAGTATACGCCCTGTATTTTAAATATGCATTACTATACAGAAACCTGAAACATGCATGTTCTTTGCGCCCTCATAGTCATAGTACGGATGGGACGATATGAACATTTCATATCACGATTATTGAGACCAAAGAAAATAAATCGCGATTTATGATGTTATCACGATGATCAACATCTATTATCCTGGGACGGAATATTTGCCAAAATGCTTGTAGATCGACTATTCTTTGGCAAAGCGATTTCGTAGTGAGTGAAAAAAATGACTGTATCAAGTATGTTATTTACTGGTCTGTTTTACCAATAGAGGGTTTAAGTGGTGCAGCTCGGCAAATAAAAGGTGAATTGATCCCAGTGCATGACGGAGGACGCTATCACGATAAATTAAATCTCCATGATACGATTATCGTGAGTGTTTTTATCACGATAAACGATAATAATGATTATTGTCCCATCCATAAAAGTCATAGCCAGAGATTTATTTGAGTTTCACTGCACGTCGTGAAGTAATCAAAGTACCAAACAAGGACACTCTTAGTCTTTTGTTCAGTGTTTGGCATTTATTCAAATAGAAAATCCCCCTTGCCTCCCACTCTTTTCTCTTTTCTTTCCTTCTTGTCTCATCTCATCCATACACTTGTCTCTTACATGACCATTCAAGCATTACAGAACTAATGGCTGGGTGGTGTGCTTATGACACAAGCATACATTATTGGTGTGCTGTTGATCTATGAAGTGACGGCTGTTATTACTAAACGTAAATGTCATTAGCATTCGTTGCTGCCGATGTCGGGGATCCTGGAACAGAGGCTTAATTTGTGGTTGTGTCAGTTCTGTTCCTTTGGATAAAAGTGTCAGCTTAAATGCAGAACATTTCACAATGGAGCACAAGATATTTAGTATCAGCTGTTTCTGTTGAACAGACATCATTTGGATTGGATATAACATTTGGGAACTGGCCAGTAAGGAATAGAATCTAGCTAAGTTGTCTTTTAGGCATTTCGCAAAGATTTGTTATGACAAATCCAACAACGTGTTTTGTTGTGTGAACTGACTGGGGTAGAGTTAAGTATGTATCTTTAAGACGAACTCGCTTTGAGGTATATGCATCTCTACAGCAGGCTAGTTTTGGGTGCTGACAATGCCTGCTCAGTGGGGGGTAGGTGGTGGGGGGGTTCGCCAGTAGCTAGCAGTATCCGCAGTATGGGGTGTGTTATGTGCCTCCGTGCTGGGGGGCTCTAGGCTGCCAGTTAGCGGGAAACAACCAGACAGACAGAGTAATACTTCCAGTCCCCTTTCCTGTCACACAACTAGGGCTGTCACGATTATGACATTTTACATGACGATTAATTGACACTCAAATAATTGCGGTTTGCGATTTAATTGTGTTTCGTTGACAATTACATTGCTGTTTGGTTTTAGGCTTTGAAGTTGCACATGGTAGATATGACACATAACCTAAATATACAAAGAAATTACTGACATATTTGACAACTTTATACTTAAAAAAAGAACATTGATAGTGGAAATAGCCGATCTACAAGATCGTCTATTTCCATTATTTTTGACTTTTTACATGGAAACGATTATGACGATTATGAAAAATAATCGTGATTATGTCAAATAATTGTGATTAGACGATTATGTAATAATTGTGACAGCCCTATGTGAAGATCAGAAATGTATTTTGACCCTAAACCATTCAATGATTTATAAACCAACAATTGTAGGCCTATTCTTAAATCAATTCAGACTGAGTCGGAGAAAAAAATGGAGAACTGGAGTGATATGGTCTACTTTCTTGGTATTAGTAAGGAATGAGGCAGCAGCATTCTGAATCAACTGCAGTCGTATGATCGATTTTTTTTACCACTTGAACTCTAGTTTCGCTATTCTGGTCATGATCGGTTGAACAGTGTAGACTGGGAAAAGGGAGGGGACTGTATAGAGCGCTGTGGTACCCTGGTCAACTGTACAGTATATACAGTAGGTTTTAATGGTCAAGAGTGACTCAAGACAGAGACCTGTACAGACACCATTAATCTCGTCTAGTCATCAAGATGAATGCATGGACGCTCTTCCAAATCTCTCTCCTCATATTTCTTGATGTTGGTAGTAGGCTGACTTTGTAATTATTAATCATCATGGCGTTGCTTCGCGAACGAAGATCTACGGAGGCGGATGTCCACGTCTGCTGCAGGCACGTTGGTGACTGTTGAGGCCTATTCTTGACAGGCAAACTCGGCCACAACCGCTGCAGGGAAACGAATGCACAGATGTTGGTGGTGCTGCATTCACTGTCTTCACCGCCTTTCTTTTTCTTCTCTTTTCTTCTAAACCGGACCGTCGGTTACTCTCAAAGGTAGACACAGCCCCAGCGATGGTGTGACGCCAAGTCACACGATTGGAGGCGAGGGTAGACCACTGGAGCTGATCAATGTGACATGCACTGAGAGATTTCTTTAGGCAGTCCTTATACCTCTTATTTGGGCCCCCAATGTTTCGGTGGCCAGAGGAAAGTTCACCGTAAAGTACAATCTTCGGCAGGCGATGATCCTCCATCCTGGCAACATGCCCTACCCAACGCAGCTGTGACCTCAACAGTAGGGCCTCTATGCTGATGGTTTCTGCCTGCATGAGAACTTCAGTATTTGTAGTGAAGTCACTCCAGTGGATGTTGAGAATGGTGCGGAGGCAGCGCTGGTGGAAACGCTCAAGTAGTCGCAGGTGGTGTTGGTATAGTACCCATGACTCAGAGCCATACAGGAGGGTGGTCAATACCACAGCTCGGTACACACTGATCTTTGTGCCACTCTTCAGGTGTTTGTTTTTCCAAACCCTTTTATACAGCCTGCCGAAGGCACTGTTTGCTTTTGCCAGTCTGTTGTCGATGTCCTTGCCTAAATTGGCATCAGACGAGATGGTACAGCCCAAATATGTGAACTGATGGACGGATTTCAGCTCTGTCCCATCGATGGTGATGCAGGGAGGGTGATATTCCTGCTGGGGTGCAGGTTGGTGAAGAACTTCTGTCTTCTTCAGGCTAATTTCCAGTCCAAAGAGCTTGGCAGCCGCAGCAAAGCAAGATGTTACACGCTGCAGGGTTGACTCTGAATGGGCAACAAGTGCGGCATCGTCAGCAAAGAGAAGTTCCCTTATTAGTTGTTGGCTGGTCTTGGTGTGCGCCTGCAGCCTCCTCAGGTTAAACAGGCTGCCATCAGTGCGGTACCGGATGTATATGCCGTCGTTCTCATCAAGGTCTTGAGTAGCTCTTTTGAGCATCATGCTGAAGAAAATGGAGAAAAGCGTTGGGGCGAGAACACAGCCTTGCTTTACACCATTTCCTATCAGGAAGGGCTCTGAGAGGTCAGTAGTGTATCTGACTTGACCTCGCTGATCTTCATGTAGCTGGATTACCATGGTAAGGAATTTTGGGGGACAACCAAGTCGTTCCAGGATCTGCCACAAACCCTTTCTGCTCACCGTGTCGAAAGCTTTGGTGAGGTCAACAAACGTCACATACAGGGCCTTGTTCTGCTCCCTGCATTTTTCTTGGAGCTGGCGGAGTACAAACACCATGTCAGTGGTGCTTCTGTTGGATCTAAAACCGCACTGGCTCTCCGGTAGATGTTCCTCTGCAATGCTGGGTATCAATCTGTTCAACAGTACTCTTGCCAGGATTTTTCCTGCGATGGAGAGCAGGGTTATACCCCGGTAGTTAGAGCAGTCTGACTTTTCCCCTTTGTTTTTGTACAGGGTGATGATAATTGCATCGCGTAGGTCCTGTGGTAGTTTGCCTTGCTCCCAACAACACACAATGAGCTCATGGAGCCTAATGTGAAGTGCATGGCCTCCGTGCTTCCAGACATCTGGTGGGATCCCGTCGATTCCCGCAGCCTTTCCACTCTTCAAATGTTCAATGGCCTTGGTTGTTTCCTCAAGGGTTGGCAACTCATCCAGCTCCTTTTGAACTGGTTTCTGGGGAATGTCCAGAAGTGCTGTATCCTGAACTGTGCGGTCAGCGCTGAAGAGGGTCTGAAAGTGCTCTGCCCATCTGTTTAAGATGGATACCTTGTCCGTGAGGAGTTCATGGCCATCTGCACTGCGCAGAGGACTCTGGACCTGATGTGAAGGGCCATATACTGCCTTCAAAGCCTCGTAGAACCCACGATAGTCACCAGTATCTGCACAAAGCTGAGTTCTCACTGCAAGGTTGGACCACCACGCATTCTGGATCTCTCGAAGCTTGCGCTGGAGGTTACTACAAACAAGGCGGAAGGCAGCTTTCTTCACAGGACATGATGGTTGTGCTAGGTGAGCTTGGTGGACAGACCTTTTCTTCATCAGCAATTTCTGGATTTCCTGATTGCTGTCATCAAACCAGTCTTTGTTTCTCTTGGTGGTGAAACCAATGACTTCTGCAGAGGACTGCTGGATGGCAGTTTTTAAGTGAGCCCATAGAGCTTCTGGGGAGGGGTCTGTGGGGCGACTGGGATCCTCTAGCCTTTCCTGAAGATTTAACTGAAATTCAGCTTTCACTTCTGGTGACTGGAGGTTGCCAACCTGAAACCTCTTCCTTGGAATACTTCCTCTCCTTGTCTTCGGTTTAAAATTAAGCCTGAGTCTGCAGCGAACAAGACGATGGTCAGTATGACACTCTGCGCTGGGCATCACTCGTGTGTGCAAAACATCACGGAGGTCTCTTTGACGCACCAGGATGTAATCAATAAGGTGCCAATGTTTAGACCGAGGATGCATCCATGTTGTCTTCCGACTGTCTTTCTGCTGAAAGATGGTATTCGTGATGGTCATTTCCTGCTCCGCGCAGAACTCCAACAGGAGACGGCCATTGTCATTGCAATTTCCAACACCGTGCATGCCAAGCACTCCTTTCCAGGCTTCAGAGTCCCGGCCAACTCTGGCATTGAAATCTCCAAGGACAATTACCTTGTCGTCAACAGGGGTGTTCCGTACGAGATTGCGCAGGTCAGCATAAAACTTGTCCTTATCTGCAGGGTCAGCTTGAAGAGTTGGAGCGTACACACTGAACAGTGTTAAACACTTGTTGTCATGCAGTGGAAGGCGCATAGAAATGATGCGGTCAGAGTGACCAGTTGGCAGATTTTCAAGCTTTGAAGCAATGGAGCTCTTCACCATGAGGCCAACACCGGAAAGGCGTCTTTCTCCCTCTGGTTTGCCAGACCAGTAGAGGGTGTAACCGGCGCCATGTTCTATAAGGCTGCCTTCCTCTGGAAAGCGGACTTCACTGAGAGCAGCAATGTCCACACTTAGTCTGGCGAGTTCATGCGCTATCAAGGCTGAGCGCCGCTCTGGTCGACCGCTGTCTGCTGTGTCAAGCATAGTTCTTATGTTCCAACAAGCAAGTTTTAGTCCTTGCACACTCTTATAGGCGGGTGCATACCTTTTTTTCCTAATTTTTCGACCGCTTTAGAAGATGCCCGTTGACTGCGGCTAGCCAACTGGGTCAGATGGAAATGAACTTTGTTTAGGCTACCTTTTCTAAGCCCCTCTCCATGTGGAGCAAGCAGTGCTATCCCTAGAGAGGGCTGCTTGGTCGTCCAGGGTGCTGCCGGGTGATGCTGTCATCTCCAGGGTCAACATCAGACGACCCATACGCCTGAACCGCCTGCATGCAGGATTGGGACTGCGGCTGCCAATGACATCTTTCATCTACCGTTTCATCCCTTTCCCAACGCTACAGGACTTGAAAAAGGTGCGATGCAGACATGAGTCCATATACATGGACATCAACCTAAGGCCTGCGCGATGGAGTTTTTAGGTGGAGTGCAGTGTGCGCAATACCGGCCCCACCCTTTAAACCCAAGGTTCATCTGCCATGGCCGAGTGAACTAGGACAGTGACAGAGAGGTCCTCAGGCCGTAGGTTTTAAGTCGGAGTTTCCCTCTCCTAGGCAGACTTCTGAAGAGATGATGAGGTCTGCCTCCCCTGCTATTTGCCCATAGCTGGGGCAGTGGTTGACAAGGCGCCAGGGCGTATCCGCACGCCGACGGGCCTGCGCGCCTTGTCTCTGGGGCCCACTGCTGCTCCGAGATCCCCTACAGTTTAGCCTGGGACTGCGAGGTCCCAGTTACCGTGTGTGGCCACTAGGAGGCACTGCAGGAGTCTTGATGGTGGAG